>NW_027149837.1:600000-872000 GCF_031143425.1 Pleurodeles waltl | reverse complement strand
GTTGTTGATGCGCAGAAGCACGAGGACATCTCCACAAAGACGCACTAGTAACGATCACATTGCCAAAGGCACACAAGGTTGCTGGTGAGGTTTCCCCCGAGGCCCATCACGTAGTCTTAGTGTACAATATAAACGGGGCATATGAAAACATGCTAGGTAACGCTTACTGACTTACTCGTAGAAAATACTCCGTTGGGTAGGCCATGATGCTCATTTTACAGAAACTAAACCTCAACAGGAAGCACTTACAAATATAAACGTAGCAGGTGCCCCAGTTGAAGCTCAGCTTCTGGAAAGGACAAGCCACCCTTACTATTGGGCTTGGCAAAGATAAAGCAAGGCTGTGCGCTCAGAGATCCTATAGCAGAAAAAGATCTAGAATCCTTCCTGGAGGTGAATTGATGATGTACTGGAGCGTAATCTGTATCTGACTGTGACGCGCGGGTTCTATCTTCCTCTCCTGCAGACACAGAGTAGAAGGTTCTCCCTTTATGAATCACCTGTAAGCTCCGCCCACTGAGCCACGCCCCGTCCTCCCTCGTAGTAGGCAAAGGAATTCCCGCCTTTTACCAGGATGATGGACAGCTTTCCAAAACGACACCACTGCGTTTACCGCCGATTCAGGTCGTGCGTTGTTGGTGCGCAGAAGCACGAGGACATCTCCACAAAGACGCACTAGTAACGATCACATTGCCAAAGGCACACAAAGTTGCTGGTGAGGTTTCCCCCGTGGCCCATCACGTAGTCTTAGTGTACAATATAAACGGGGCATATGAAAACATGCTAGGTAACGCTTACTGACTTACTCGTAGAAAATACTCCGGTTGGGTAGGCCATGATGCTCATTTTACAAAAACTAAACCTCAACAGGAAGCACTTACAAATATAAACGTAGCAGGTGCCCCAGGTGAAGCTCAGCTTCTGGAAAGGACAAGCCACCCTAACTCTTGGGCGTGGGAAAGATAAAGCAAGGCTGTGCGCTCATAGATTCCATAGCAGAAAACAATCTAGAATCCTTCCTGGAGGTGAATTGATGATGTACTGGAGCGTAATCTGTATCTGACTGTGACGCGCGGGTTCTATCTTCCTCTCCTGCAGACACAGAGTAGAAGGTTCTCCCTTTATGAATCACCTGTAAGCTCCGCCCACTGAGCCACGCCCCGTCCTCCCTCGTAGTAGGCAAAGGAATTCCCGCCTTTTACCAGGATGATGGACAGCTTTCCAAAACGACACCACTGCGTTTACCGCCGATTCAGGTCGTGCGTTGTTGGTGCGCAGAAGCACGAGGACATCTCCACAAAGACGCACTAGTAACGATCACATTGCCAAAGGCACACAAAGTTGCTGGTGAGGTTTCCCCCGTGGCCCATCACGTAGTCTTAGTGTACAATATAAATGGGGCATATGAAAACATGCTAGGTAACGCTTACTGACTTACTCGTAGAAAATACTCCGGTTGGGTAGGCCATGATGCTCATTTTACAGAAACTAAACCTCAACAGGAAACACTTACAAATATAAACGTAGCAGGTGTCCCAGTTAAAGCTCAGCTTCTGGAAAGGACAAGCCACCCTAACTCTTGGGCGTGGGAAAGATAAAGCAAGGCTGTTCGCTCATAGATCCCATAGCAGAAAACAATCTAGAATCCTTCCTGGAGGTGAATTGATGATGTACTGGAGCGTAATCTGTATCTGACTGTGACGCGCGGGTTCTATCTTCCTCTCCTGCAGACACAGAGTAGAAGGTTCTCCCTTTATGAATCACCTGTAAGCTCCGCCCGCTGAGCCACGCCCCGTCCACCCTCGTAGTAGGCAAGGGAATTCCCGCCTTTTACCAGGATGATGGACAGCTTTCCAAAACGACACCACTGCGTTTACCGCCGATTCAGGTTGTGCGCAGAAGCACGAGGACATCTCCACAAAGACGCACTAGTAACGATCACATTGCCAAAGGCACACAAGGTTGCTGGTGAGGTTTCCCCCGAGGCCCATCACGTAGTCTTAGTGTACAATATAAACTGGGCATATGAAAACATGCTAGGTAACGCTTACTGACTTACTCGTAGAAAATACTCCGTTGGGTAGGCCATGATGCTCAATTTACAGAAACTAAACCTCAACAGGAAGCACTTACAAATATAAACGTAGCAGGTGCCCCAGTTGAAGCTCAGCTTCTGGAAAGGACAAGCCACCCTAACTATTGGGCTTGGCAAAGGTAAAGCAAGGCTGTGCGCTCAGAGATCCTATAGCAGAAAAAGATCTAGAATCCTTCCTGGAGGTGAATTGATGATGTACTGGAGCGTAATCTGTATCTGACTGTGACGCGCGGGTTCTATCTTCCTCTCCTGCAGACACAGAGTAGAAGGTTCTCCCTTTATGAATCACCTGTAAGCTCCGCCCACTGAGCCACGCCCCGTCCTCCCTCGTAGTAGGCAAAGGAATTCCCGCCTTTTACCAGGATGATGGACAGCTTTCCAAAACGACACCACTGCGTTTACCGCCGATTCAGGTCGTGCGTTGTTGGTGCGCAGAAGCACGAGGACATCTCCACAAAGACGCACTAGTAACGATCACATTGCCAAAGGCACACAAGGTTGCTGGTGAGGTGTCCCCCGTGGCCCATCACGTAGACTTAGTGTACAATATACACGGGGCATATGAAAACATGCTAGGTAACGCTTACTGACTTACTCGTAGAAAATACTCCGGTTGGGTAGGCCATGATGCTCATTTTACAGAAACTAAACCTCAACAGGAAGCACTTACAAATATAAACGTAGCAGGTGCCCCAGGTGAAGCTCAGCTTCTGGAAAGGACAAGCCACCCTAACTCTTGGGCGTGGGAAAGATAAAGCAAGGCTGTGCGCTCATAGATTCCATAGCAGAAAACAATCTAGAATCCTTCCTGGAGGTGAATTGATGATGTACTGGAGCGTAATCTGTATCTGACTGTGATGCGCGGGTTCTATCTTCCTTTCCTGCAGACACAGAGCAGCTGGTTCTCCCTTTATGAATCACCTGTAAGCTCCGCCCGCTGAGCCACGCCCCGTCCACCCTCGTAGTAGGCAAAGGAATTCCCGCCTTTTACCAGGATGATGGACAGCTTTCCAAAACGACCCCACTGCGTTTACCGCCGATTCAGGTCGTGCGTTGTTGGTGCGCAGAAGCACGAGGACATCTCCACAAAGACGCACTAGTAACAATCACATTGCCAAAGGCACACAAGGTTGCTGGTGAGGTTTCCCCCGTGGCCCATCACGTAGTCTTAGTGTACAATATACACAGGGCATATGAAAACATGCTAGGTAACGCTTACTTACTTACTCGTAGAAAATACTCCGGTTGGGTAGGCCATGATGCTCATTTTACAGAAACTAAACCTCAAAGGAAGCATTTACAAATATAAACGTAGCAGGTGCCCCAGTTGAAGCTCAGCTTCTGGAAAGGACAAGCCACCCTAACTTGGGCTTGGCAAAGATAAAGCAAGGCTGTGCGCTCATAGATTCCATAGCAGAAAAAGATCTAGAATCCTTCCTGGAGGTGAACTGATGATGTACTGGAGCGTAATCTGTATCTGACTGTGACGCGTGGGTTCTATCTTCCTCTCCTGCAGACACAGAGTAGCTGGTTCTCCCTTTATGAATCACCTGTAAGCTCCGCCCGCTGAGCCACGCCCCGTCCTCCCTCGTAGTAGGCAAAGGAATTCCCGCCTTTTACCAGGATGATGGACAGCTTTCCAAAACGATACCACTGCGTTTACCGCCGATTCAGGTCGTGCGTTGTTGATGCGCAGAAGCACGAGGACATCTCCACAAAGACGCACTAGTAACGATCACATTGCCAAAGGCACACAAGGTTGCTGGTGAGGTTTCCCCCGAGGCCCATCACGTAGTCTTAGTGTACAATATAAACGGGGCATATGAAAACATGCTAGGTAACGCTTACTGACTTACTCGTAGAAAATAATCCGTTGGGTAGGCCATGATGCTCATTTTACAGAAACTAAACCTCAACAGGAAGCACTTACAAATATAAACGTAGCAGGTGCCCCAGTTGAAGCTCAGCTTCTGGAAAGGACAAGCCACCCTAACTATTGGGCTTGGCAAAGATAAAGCAAGGCTGTGCGCTCAGAGATCCTATAGCAGAAAAAGATCTAGAATCCTTCCTGGAGGTGAATTGATGATGTACTGGAGCGTAATCTGTATCTGACTGTGACGCGCGGGTTCTATCTTCCTCTCCTGCAGACACAGAGTAGAAGGTTCTCCCTTTATGAATCACCTGTAAGCTCCGCCCACTGAGCCACGCCCCGTCCTCCCTCGTAGTAGGCAAAGGAATTCCCGCCTTTTACCAGGATGATGGACAGCTTTCCAAAACCACACCACTGCGTTTACCGCCGATTCAGGTCGTGCGTTGTTGGTGCGCAGAAGCACGAGGACATCTCCACAAAGACGCACTAGTAACAATCACATTGCCAAAGGCACACAAGGTTGCTGGTGAGGTTTCCCCCGTGGCCCATCACGTAGTCTTAGTGTACAATATACACAGGGCATATGAAAACATGCTAGGTAACGCTTACTGACTTACTCGTAGAAAATACTCCGGTTGGGTAGTCCATGATGCTCATTTTACAGAAACTAAACCTCAAAGGAAGCATTTACAAATATAAACGTAGCAGGTGCCCCAGTTGAAGCTCAGCTTCTGGAAAGGACAAGCCACCCTAACTTGGGCTTGGCAAAGATAAAGCAAGGATGTGCGCTCATAGATTCCATAGCAGAAAAAGATCTAGAATCCTTCCTGGAGGTGAACTGATGATGTACTGGAGCGTAATCTGTATCTGACTGTGACGCGTGGGTTCTATCTTCCTCTCCTGCAGACACAGAGTAGCTGGTTCTCCCTTTATGAATCACCTGTAAGCTCCGCCCGCTGAGCCACGCCCCGTCCACCCTCGTAGTAGGCAAAGGAATTCCCGCCTTTTACCAGGATGATGGACAGCTTTCCAAAACGATACCACTGCGTTTACCGCCGATTCAGGTCGTGCGTTGTTGATGCGCAGAAGCACGAGGACATCTCCACAAAGACGCACTAGTAACGATCACATTGCCAAAGGCACACAAGGTTGCTGGTGAGGTTTCCCCCGAGGCCCATCACGTAGTCTTAGTGTACAATATAAACGGGGCATATGAAAACATGCTAGGTAACGCTTACTGACTTACTCGTAGAAAATACTCCGTTGGGTAGGCCATGATGCTCATTTTACAGAAACTAAACCTCAACAGGAAGCAGTTACAAATATAAACGTAGCAGGTGCCCCAGTTGAAGCTCAGCTTCTGGAAAGGACAAGCCACCCTAACTATTGGGCTTGGCAAAGATAAAGCAAGGCTGTGCGCTCAGAGATCCTATAGCAGAAAAAGATCTAGAATCCTTCCTGGAGGTGAATTGATGATGTACTGGAGCGTAATCTGTATCTGACTGTGACGCGCGGGTTCTATCTTCCTCTCCTGCAGACACAGAGTAGAAGGTTCTCCCTTTATGAATCACCTGTAAGCTCCGCCCACTGAGCCACGCCCCGTCCTCCCTCGTAGTAGGCAAAGGAATTCCAGCCTTTTACCAGGATGATGGACAGCTTTCCAAAACGACACCACTGCGTTTACCGCCGATTCAGGTCGTGCGTTGTTGGTGCGCAGAAGCACGAGGACATCTCCACAAAGACGCACTAGTAACAATCACATTGCCAAAGGCACACAAGGTTGCTGGTGAGGTTTCCCCCGTGGCCCATCACGTAGTCTTAGTGTACAATATAAACGGGGCATATGAAAACATGCTAGGTAACGCTTACTGACTTACTCGTAGAAAATACTCCGGTTGGGTAGGCCATGATGCTCATTTTACAGAAACTAAACCTCAAAGGAAGCATTTACAAATATAAACGTAGCAGGTGCCCCAGTTGAAGCTCAGCTTCTGGAAAGGACAAGCCACCCTAACTTGGGCTTGGCAAAGATAAAGCAAGGCTGTGCGCTCATAGATTCCATAGCAGAAAAAGATCTAGAATCCTTCCTGGAGGTGAACTGATGATGTACTGGAGCGTAATCTGTATCTGACTGTGACGCGCGGGTTCTATCTTCCTCTCCTGCAGACACAGAGTAGCTGGTTCTCCCTTTATGAATCACCTGTAAGCTCCGCCCGCTGAGCCACGCCCCGTCCACCCTCGTAGTAGGCAAAGGAATTCCCGCCTTTTACCAGGATGATGGACAGCTTTCCAAAACGACACCACTGCGTTTACCGCCGATTCAGGTCGTGCGTTGTTGATGCGCAGAAGCACGAGACTTTTCCCCCGAGGCCCATCACGTAGTCTTAGTGTACAATATAAACGGGGCATATGAAAACATGCTAGGTAACGCTTACTGACTTACTCGTCGAAAATACTCCGTTGGGTAGGCCATGATGCTCATTTTACAGAAACTAAACCTCAACAGGAAGCACTTACAAATATAAACGTAGCAGGTGCCCCAGTTGAAGCTCAGCTTCTGGAAAGGACAAGCCACCCTAACTATTGGGCTTGGCAAAGATAAAGCAAGGCTGTGCGCTCAGAGATCCTATAGCAGAAAAAGATCTAGAATCCTTCCTGGAGGTGAATTGATTATGTACTGGAGCGTAATCTGTATCTGACTGTGACGCGCGGGTTCTATCTTCCTCTCCTGCAGACACAGAGTAGAAGGTTCTCCCTTTATGAATCACCTGTAAGCTCCGCCCACTGAGCCACGCCCCGTCCTCCCTCGTAGTAGGCAAAGGAATTCCCGCCTTTTACCAGGATGATGGACAGCTTTCCAAAACGACACCACTGCGTTTACCGCCGATTCAGGTCGTGCGTTGTTGGTGCGCAGAAGCACGAGGACATCTCCACAAAGACGCACTAGTAACGATCACATTGCCAAAGGCACACAAGGTTGCTGGTGAGGTGTCCCCCGTGGCCCATCACGTAGTCTTAGTGTACAATATACACGGGGCATATGAAAACATGCTAGGTAACGCTTACTGACTTACTCGTAGAAAATACTCCGGTTGGGTAGGCCATGATGCTCATTTTACAGAAACTAAACCTCAACAGGAAGCACTTACAAATATAAACGTAGCAGGTGCCCCAGGTGAAGCTCAGCTTCTGGAAAGGACAAGCCACCCTAACTCTTGGGCGTGGGAAAGATAAAGCAAGGCTGTGCGCTCATAGATTCCATAGCAGAAAACAATCTAGAATCCTTCCTGGAGGTGAATTGATGATGTACTGGAGCGTAATCTGTATCTGACTGTGACGCGCGGGTTCTATCTTCCTTTCCTGCAGACACAGAGCAGCTGGTTCTCCCTTTATGAATCACCTGTAAGCTCTGCCCGCTGAGCCACGCCCCGTCCACCCTCATAGTAGGCAAAGGAATTCCCGCCTTTTACCAGGATGATGGACAGCTTTCCAAAACGACACCACTGCGTTTACCGCCGATTCAGGTCGTGCGTTGTTGGTGCGCAGAAGCACGAGGACATCTCCACAAAGACGCACTAGTAACAATCACATTGCCAAAGGCACACAAGGTTGCTGGTGAGGTTTCCCCCGTGGCCCATCACGTAGTCTTAGTATACAATATAAACGGGGCATATGAAAACATGCTAGGTAACGCTTACTGACTTACTCGTAGAAAATACTCCGGTTGGGTAGGCCATGATGCTCATTTTACAGAAACTAAACCTCAACAGGAAGCACTTACAAATATAAACGTAGCAGGTGCCCCAGGTGAAGCTCAGCTTCTGGAAAGGACAAGCCACCCTAACTCTTGGGCGTGGGAAAGATAAAGCAAGGCTGTGCGCTCATAGATTCCATAGCAGAAAACAATCTAGAATCCTTCCTGGAGGTGAATTGATGATGTACTGGAGCGTAATCTGTATCTGACTGTGACGCGCGGGTTCTATCTTCCTTTCCTGCAGACACAGAGCAGCTGGTTCTCCCTTTATGTAAGCTCCGCCCGCTGAGCCACGCCCCGTCCACCCTCGTAGTAGGCAAAGGAATTCCCGCCTTTTACCAGGATGATGGACAGCTTTCCAAAACGACACCACTGCGTTTACCGCCGATTCAGGTCGTGCGTTGTTGGTGCGCAGAAGCACGAGGACATCTCCACAAAGACGCACTAGTATCAATCACATTGCCAAAGGCACACAAGGTTGCTGGTGAGGTTTCCCCCGTGGCCCATCATGTAGTCTTAGTGTACAATATACACAGGGCATATGAAAACATGCTAGGTAACGCTTACTGACTTACTCGTAGAAAATACTCCGGTTGGGTAGGCCATGATGCTCATTTTACAGAAACTAAACCTCAACAGGAAGCACTTACAAATATAAACGTAGCAGGTGCCCCAGTTGAAGCTCAGCTTCTGGAAAGGACAAGCCACCCTAACTATTGGGCTTGGCAAAGATAAAGCAAGGCTGTGCGCTCAGAGATCCTATAGCAGAAAAAGATCTAGAATCCTTCCTGGAGGTGAATTGATGATGTACTGGAGCGTAATCTGTATCTGACTGTGACGCGCGGGTTCTATCTTCCTCTCCTGCAGACACAGAGTAGAAGGTTCTCCCTTTATGAATCACCTGTAAGCTCCGCCCACTGAGCCACGCCCCGTCCTCCCTCGTAGTAGGCAAAGGAATTCCCGCCTTTTACCAGGATGATGGACAGCTTTCCAAAACGACACCACTGCGTTTACCGCCGATTCAGGTCGTGCATTGTTGGTGCGCAGAAGCACGAGGACATCTCCACAAAGACGCACTAGTAACAATCACATTGCCAAAGGCACACAAGGTTGCTGGTGAGGTTTCCCCCGTGGCCCATCACGTAGTCTTAGTGTACAATATAAACGGGGCATATGAAAACATGCTAGGTAACGCTTACTGACTTACTCGTAGAAAATACTCCGGTTGGGTAGGCCATGATGCTCATTTTACAGAAACTAAACCTCAAAGGAAGCATTTACAAATATAAACGTAGCAGGTGCCCCAGTTGAAGCTCAGCTTCTGGAAAGGACAAGCCACCCTAACTTGGGCTTGGCAAAGATAAAGCAAGGCTGTGCGCTCATAGATTCCATAGCAGAAAAAGATCTAGAATCCTTCCTGGAGGTGAACTGATGATGTACTGGAGCGTAATCTGTATCTGACTGTGACGCGCGGGTTCTATCTTCCTCTCCTGCAGACACAGAGTAGCTGGTTCTCCCTTTATGAATCACCTGTAAGCTCCGCCCGCTGAGCCACGCCCCGTCCACCCTCGTAGTAGGCAAAGGAATTCCCGCCTTTTACCAGGATGATGGACAGCTTTCCAAAACGACACCACTGCGTTTACCGCCGATTCAGGTCGTGCGTTGTTGATGCGCAGAAGCACGAGGACATCTCCACAAAGACGCGCTAGTAACGATCACATTGCCAAAGGCACACAAGGTTGCTGGTGAGGTTTCCCCCGAGGCCCATCACGTAGTCTTAGTGTACAATATAAACGGGGCATATGAAAACATGCTAGGTAACGCTTACTGACTTACTCGTAGAAAATACTCCGTTGGGTAGGCCATGATGCTCATTTTACAGAAACTAAACCTCAACAGGAAGCACTTACAAATATAAACGTAGCAGGTGCCCCAGTTGAAGCTCAGCTTCTGGAAAGGACAAGTCACCCTAACTATTGGGCTTGGCAAAGATAAAGCAAGGCTGTGCGCTCAGAGATCCTATAGCAGAAAAAGATCTAGAATCCTTCCTGGAGGTGAATTGATGATGTACTGGAGCGTAATCTGTATCTGACTGTGACGCGCGGGTTCTATCTTCCTCTCCTGCAGACACAGAGTAGAAGGTTCTCCCTTTATGAATCACCTGTAAGCTCCGCCCACTGAGCCACGCCCCGTCCTCCCTCGTAGTAGGCAAAGGAATTCCCGCCTTTTACCAGGATGATGGACAGCTTTCCAAAACGACACCACTGCGTTTACCGCCGATTCAGGTCGTGCGTTGTTGGTGCGCAGAAGCACGAGGACATCTCCACAAAGACGCACTAGTAACGATCACATTGCCAAAGGCACACAAAGTTGCTGGTGAGGTTTCCCCCGTGGCCCATCACGTAGTCTTAGTGTACAATATAAACGGGGCATATGAAAACATGCTAGGTAACGCTTACTGACTTACTCGTAGAAAATACTCCGGTTGGGTAGGCCATGATGCTCATTTTACAGAAACTAAACCTCAACAGGAAACACTTACAAATATAAACGTAGCAGGTGTCCCAGTTAAAGCTCAGCTTCTGGAAAGGACAAGCCACCCTAACTCTTGGGCGTGGGAAAGATAAAGCAAGGCTGTTCGCTCATAGATCCCATAGCAGAAAACAATCTAGAATCCTTCCTGGAGGTGAATTGATGATGTACTGGAGCGTAATCTGTATCTGACTGTGACGCGCGGGTTCTATCTTCCTCTCCTGCAGACACAGAGTAGAAGGTTCTCCCTTTATGAATCACCTGTAAGCTCCGCCCGCTGAGCCACGCCCCGTCCACCCTCGTAGTAGGCAAGGGAATTCCCGCCTTTTACCAGGATGATGGACAGCTTTCCAAAACGACACCACTGCGTTTACCGCCGATTCAGGTCGTGCGTTGTTGGTGCGCAGAAGCACGAGGACATCTCCACAAAGACGCACTAGTAACAATCACATTGCCAAAGGCACACAAGGTTGCTGGTGAGGTTTCCCCCGTGGCCCATCACGTAGTCTTAGTGTACAATATAAACGGGGCATATGAAAACATGCTAGGTAACGCTTACTGACTTACTCGTAGAAAATACTCCGGTTGGGTAGGCCATGATGCTCATTTTACAGAAACTAAACCTCAAAGGAAGCATTTACAAATATAAACGTAGCAGGTGCCCCAGTTGAAGCTCAGCTTCTGGAAAGGACAAGCCACCCTAACTTGGGCTTGGCAAAGATAAAGCAAGGCTGTGCGCTCATAGATTCCATAGCAGAAAAAGATCTAGAATCCTTCCTGGAGGTGAACTGATGATGTACTGGAGCGTAATCTGTATCTGACTGTGAAGCGCGGGTTCTATCTTCCTCTCCTGCAGACACAGAGTAGCTGGTTCTCCCTTTATGAATCACCTGTAAGCTCCGCCCGCTGAGCCACGCCCCGTCCACCCTCGTAGTAGGCAAAGGAATTCCCGCCTTTTACCAGGATGATGGACAGCTTTCCAAAACGACACCACTGCGTTTACCGCCGATTCAGGTCGTGCGTTGTTGATGCACAGAAGCACGAGGACATCTCCACAAAGACGCACTAGTAACGATCACATTGCCAAAGGCACACAAGGTTGCTGGTGAGGTTTCCCCCGAGGCCCATCACGTAGTCTTAGTGTACAATATAAACGGGGCATATGAAAACATGCTAGGTAACGCTTACTGACTTACTCGTAGAAAATACTCCGTTGGGTAGGCCATGATGCTCATTTTACAGAAACTAAACCTCAACAGGAAGCACTTACAAATATAAACGTAGCAGGTGCCCCAGTTGAAGCTCAGCTTCTGGAAAGGACAAGCCACCCTAACTATTGGGCTTGGCAAAGATAAAGCAAGGCTGTGCGCTCAGAGATCCTATAGCAGAAAAAGATCTAGAATCCTTCCTGGAGGTGAATTGATGATGTACTGGAGCGTAATCTGTATCTGACTGTGACGCGCGGGTTCTATCTTCCTCTCCTGCAGACACAGAGTAGAAGGTTCTCCCTTTATGAATCACCTGTAAGCTCCGCCCACTGAGCCACGCCCCGTCCTCCCTCGTAGTAGGCAAAGGAATTCTCGCCTTTTACCAGGATGATGGACAGCTTTCCAAAACGACACCACTGCGTTTACCGCCGATTCAGGTCGTGCGTTGTTGGTGCGCAGAAGCACGAGGACATCTCCACAAAGACGCACTAGTAACGATCACATTGCCAAAGGCACACAAAGTTGCTGGTGAGGTTTCCCCCGTGGCCCATCACGTAGTCTTAGTGTACAATATAAACGGGGCATATGAAAACATGCTAGGTAACGCTTACTGACTTACTCGTAGAAAATACTCCGGTTGGGTAGGCCATGATGCTCATTTTACAAAAACTAAACCTCAACAGGAAGCACTTACAAATATAAACGTAGCAGGTGCCCCAGGTGAAGCTCAGCTTCTGGAAAGGACAAGCCACCCTAACTCTTGGGCGTGGGAAAGATAAAGCAAGGCTGTGCGCTCATAGATTCCATAGCAGAAAACAATCTAGAATCCTTCCTGGAGGTGAATTGATGATGTACTGGAGCGTAATCTGTATCTGACTGTGACGCGCGGGTTCTATCTTCCTCTCCTGCAGACACAGAGTAGAAGGTTCTCCCTTTATGAATCACCTGTAAGCTCCGCCCACTGAGCCACGCCCCGTCCTCCCTCGTAGTAGGCAAAGGAATTCCCGCCTTTTACCAGGATGATGGACAGCTTTCCAAAACGACACCACTGCGTTTACGCCGATTCAGGTCGTGCGTTGTTGGTGCGCAGAAGCACGAGGACATCTCCACAAAGACGCACTAGTAACGATCACATTGCCAAAGGCACACAAAGTTGCTGGTGAGGTTTCCCCCGTGGCCCATCACGTAGTCTTAGTGTACAATATAAACGGGGCATATGAAAACATGCTAGGTAACGCTTACTGACTTACTCGTAGAAAATACTCCGGTTGGGTAGGCCATGATGCTCATTTTACAGAAACTAAACCTCAACAGGAAACACTTACAAATATAAACGTAGCAGGTGTCCCAGTTAAAGCTCAGCTTCTGGAAAGGACAAGCCACCCTAACTCTTGGGCGTGGGAAAGATAAAGCAAGGCTGTTCGCTCATAGATCCCATAGCAGAAAACAATCTAGAATCCTTCCTGGAGGTGAATTGATGATGTACTGGAGCGTAATCTGTATCTGACTGTGACGCGCGGGTTCTATCTTCCTCTCCTGCAGACACAGAGTAGAAGGTTCTCCCTTTATGAATCACCTGTAAGCTCCGCCCGCTGAGCCACGCCCCGTCCACCCTCGTAGTAGGCAAGGGAATTCCCGCCTTTTACCAGGATGATGGACAGCTTTCCAAAACGACACCACTGCGTTTACCGCCGATTCAGGTTGTGCGCAGAAGCACGAGGACATCTCCACAAAGACGCACTAGTAACGATCACATTGCCAAAGGCACACAAGGTTGCTGGTGAGGTTTCCCCCGAGGCCCATCACGTAGTCTTAGTGTACAATATAAACGGGGCATATGAAAACATGCTAGGTAACGCTTACTGACTTACTCGTAGAAAATACTCCGTTGGGTAGGCCATGATGCTCAATTTACAGAAACTAAACCTCAACAGGAAGCACTTACAAATATAAACGTAGCAGGTGCCCCAGTTGAAGCTCAGCTTCTGGAAAGGACAAGCCACCCTAACTATTGGGCTTGGCAAAGATAAAGCAAGGCTGTGCGCTCAGAGATCCTATAGCAGAAAAAGATCTAGAATCCTTCCTGGAGGTGAATTGATGATGTACTGGAGCGTAATCTGTATCTGACTGTGACGCGCGGGTTCTATCTTCCTCTCCTGCAGACACAGAGTAGAAGGTTCTCCCTTTATGAATCACCTGTAAGCTCCGCCCACTGAGCCACGCCCCGTCCTCCCTCGTAGTAGGCAAAGGAATTCCCGCCTTTTACCAGGATGATGGACAGCTTTCCAAAACGACACCACTGCGTTTACCGCCGATTCAGGTCGTGCGTTGTTGGTGCGCAGAAGCACGAGGACATCTCCACAAAGACGCACTAGTAACGATCACATTGCCAAAGGCACACAAGGTTGCTGGTGAGGTGTCCCCCGTGGCCCATCACGTAGACTTAGTGTACAATATACACGGGGCATATGAAAACATGCTAGGTAACGCTTACTGACTTACTCGTAGAAAATACTCCGGTTGGGTAGGCCATGATGCTCATTTTACAGAAACTAAACCTCAACAGGAAGCACTTACAAATATAAACGTAGCAGGTGCCCCAGGTGAAGCTCAGCTTCTGGAAAGGACAAGCCACCCTAACTCTTGGGCGTGGGAAAGATAAAGCAAGGCTGTGCGCTCATAGATTCCATAGCAGAAAACAATCTAGAATCCTTCCTGGAGGTGAATTGATGATGTACTGGAGCGTAATCTGTATCTGACTGTGACGCGCGGGTTCTATCTTCTTTCCTGCAGACACAGAGCAGCTGGTTCTCCCTTTATGAATCACCTGTAAGCTCCGCCCGCTGAGCCACGCCCCGTCCACCCTCGTAGTAGGCAAAGGAATTCCCGCCTTTTACCAGGATGATGGACAGCTTTCCAAAACGACACCACTGCGTTTACCGCCGATTCAGGTCGTGCGTTGTTGGTGCGCAGAAGCACGAGGACATCTCCACAAAGACGCACTAGTAACAATCACATTGCCAAAGGCACACAAGGTTGCTGGTGAGGTTTCCCCCGTGGCCCATCACGTAGTCTTAGTGTACAATATACACAGGGCATATGAAAACATGCTAGGTAACGCTTACTTACTTACTCGTAGAAAATACTCCGGTTGGGTAGGCCATGATGCTCATTTTACAGAAACTAAACCTCAAAGGAAGCATTTACAAATATAAACGTAGCAGGTGCCCCAGTTGAAGCTCAGCTTCTGGAAAGGACAAGCCACCCTAACTTGGGCTTGGCAAAGATAAAGCAAGGCTGTGCGCTCATAGATTCCATAGCAGAAAAAGATCTAGAATCCTTCCTGGAGGTGAACTGATGATGTACTGGAGCGTAATCTGTATCTGACTGTGACGCGTGGGTTCTATCTTCCTCTCCTGCAGACACAGAGTAGCTGGTTCTCCCTTTATGAATCACCTGTAAGCTCCGCCCGCTGAGCCACGCCCCGTCCTCCCTCGTAGTAGGCAAAGGAATTCCCGCCTTTTACCAGGATGATGGACAGCTTTACAAAACGATACCACTGCGTTTACCGCCGATTCAGGTCGTGCGTTGTTGATGCGCAGAAGCACGAGGACATCTCCACAAAGACGCACTAGTAACGATCACATTGCCAAAGGCACACAAGGTTGCTGGTGAGGTTTCCCCCGAGGCCCATCTTGTAGTCTTAGTGTACAATATAAACGGGGCATATGAAAACATGCTAGGTAACGCTTACTGACTTACTCGTAGAAAATACTCCGTTGGGTAGGCCATGATGCTCATTTTACAGAAACTAAACCTCAACAGGAAGCACTTACAAATATAAACGTAGCAGGTGCCCCAGTTGAAGCTCAGCTTCTGGAAAGGACAAGCCACCCTAACTATTGGGCTTGGCAAAGATAAAGCAAGGCTGTGCGCTCAGAGATCCTATAGCAGAAAAAGATCTAGAATCCTTCCTGGAGGTGAATTGATGATGTACTGGAGCGTAATCTGTATCTGACTGTGACGCGCGGGTTCTATCTTCCTCTCCTGCAGACACAGAGTAGAAGGTTCTCCCTTTATGAATCACCTGTAAGCTCCGCCCACTGAGCCACGCCCCGTCCTCCCTCGTAGTAGGCAAAGGAATTCCCACCTTTTACCAGGATGATGGACAGCTTTCCAAAACCACACCACTGCGTTTACCGCCGATTCAGGTCGTGCGTTGTTGGTGCGCAGAAGCACGAGGACATCTCCACAAAGACGCACTAGTAACAATCACATTGCCAAAGGCACACAAGGTTGCTGGTGAGGTTTCCCCCGTGGCCCATCACGTAGTCTTAGTGTACAATATACACAGGGCATATGAAAACATGCTAGGTAACGCTTACTGACTTACTCGTAGAAAATACTCCGGTTGGGTAGGCCATGATGCTCATTTTACAGAAACTAAACCTCAAAGGAAGCATTTACAAATATAAACGTAGCAGGTGCCCCAGTTGAAGCTCAGCTTCTGGAAAGGACAAGCCACCCTAACTTGGGCTTGGCAAAGATAAAGCAAGGCTGTGCGCTCATAGATTCCATAGCAGAAAAAGATCTAGAATCCTTCCTGGAGGTGAACTGATGATGTACTGGAGCGTAATCTGTATCTGACTGTGACGCGTGGGTTCTATCTTCCTCTCCTGCAGACACAGAGTAGCTGGTTCTCCCTTTATGAATCACCTGTAAGCTCCGCCCGCTGAGCCACGCCCCGTCCACCCTCGTAGTAGGCAAAGGAATTCCCGCCTTTTACCAGGATGATGGACAGCTTTCCAAAACGATACCACTGCGTTTACCGCCGATTCAGGTCGTGCGTTGTTGATGCGCAGAAGCACGAGGACATCTCCACAAAGACGCACTAGTAACGATCACATTGCCAAAGGCACACAAGGTTGCTGGTGAGGTTTCCCCCGAGGCCCATCACGTAGTCTTAGTGTACAATATAAACGGGGCATATGAAAACATGCTAGGTAACGCTTACTGACTTACTCGTAGAAAATACTCCGTTGGGTAGGCCATGATGCTCATTTTACAGAAACTAAACCTCAACAGGAAGCACTTACAAATATAAACGTAGCAGGTGCCCCAGTTGAAGCTCAGCTTCTGGAAAGGACAAGCCACCCTAACTATTGGGCTTGGCAAAGATAAAGCAAGGCTGTGCGCTCAGAGATCCTATAGCAGAAAAAGATCTAGAATCCTTCCTGGAGGTGAATTGATGATGTACTGGAGCGTAATCTGTATCTGACTGTGACGCGCGGGTTCTATCTTCCTCTCCTGCAGACACAGAGTAGAAGGTTCTCCCTTTATGAATCACCTGTAAGCTCCGCCCACTGAGCCACGCCCCGTCCTCCCTCGTAGTAGGCAAAGGAATTCCAGCCTTTTACCAGGATGATGGACAGCTTTCCAAAACGACACCACTGCGTTTACCGCCGATTCAGGTCGTGCGTTGTTGGTGCGCAGAAGCACGAGGACATCTCCACAAAGACGCACTAGTAACAATCACATTGCCAAAGGCACACAAGGTTGCTGGTGAGGTTTCCCCCGTGGCCCATCACGTAGTCTTAGTGTACAATATAAACGGGGCATATGAAAACATGCTAGGTAACGCTTACTGACTTACTCGTAGAAAATACTCCGGTTGGGTAGGCCATGATGCTCATTTTACAGAAACTAAACCTCAAAGGAAGCATTTACAAATATAAACGTAGCAGGTGCCCCAGTTGAAGCTCAGCTTCTGGAAAGGACAAGCCACCCTAACTTGGGCTTGGCAAAGATAAAGCAAGGCTGTGCGCTCATAGATTCCATAGCAGAAAAAGATCTAGAATCCTTCCTGGAGGTGAACTGATGATGTAGTGGAGCGTAATCTGTATCTGACTGTGACGCGCGGGTTCTATCTTCCTCTCCTGCAGACACAGAGTAGCTGGTTCTCCCTTTATGAATCACCTGTAAGCTCCGCCCGCTGAGCCACGCCCCGTCCACCCTCGTAGTAGGCAAAGGAATTCCCGCCTTTTACCAGGATGATGGACAGCTTTCCAAAACGACACCACTGCGTTTACCGCCGATTCAGGTCGTGCGTTGTTGATGCGCAGAAGCACGAGACTTTTCCCCCGAGGCCCATCACGTAGTCTTAGTGTACAATATAAACGGGGCATATGAAAACATGCTAGGTAACGCTTACTGACTTACTCGTCGAAAATACTCCGTTGGGTAGGCCATGATGCTCATTTTACAGAAACTAAACCTCAACAGGAAGCACTTACAAATATAAACGTAGCAGGTGCCCCAGTTGAAGCTCAGCTTCTGGAAAGGACAAGCCACCCTAACTATTGGGCTTGGCAAAGATAAAGCAAGGCTGTGCGCTCAGAGATCCTATAGCAGAAAAAGATCTAGAATCCTTCCTGGAGGTGAATTGATGATGTACTGGAGCGTAATCTGTATCTGACTGTGACGCGCGGGTTCTATCTTCCTCTCCTGCAGACACAGAGTAGAAGGTTCTCCCTTTATGAATCACCTGTAAGCTCCGCCCACTGAGCCACGCCCCGTCCTCCCTCGTAGTAGGCAAAGGAATTCCCGCCTTTTACCAGGATGATGGACAGCTTTCCAAAACGACACCACTGCGTTTACCGCCGATTCAGGTCGTGCGTTGTTGGTGCGCAGAAGCACGAGGACATCTCCACAAAGACGCACTAGTAACGATCACATTGCCAAAGGCACACAAGGTTGCTGGTGAGGTGTCCCCCGTGGCCCATCACGTAGTCTTAGTGTACAATATACACGGGGCATATGAAAACATGCTAGGTAACGCTTACTGACTTACTCGTAGAAAATACTCCGGTTGGGTAGGCCATGATGCTCATTTTACAGAAACTAAACCTCAACAGGAAGCACTTACAAATATAAACGTAGCAGGTGCCCCAGGTGAAGCTCAGCTTCTGGAAAGGACAAGCCACCCTAACTCTTGGGCGTGGGAAAGATAAAGCAAGGCTGTGCGCTCATAGATTCCATAGCAGAAAACAATCTAGAATCCTTCCTGGAGGTGAATTGATGATGTACTGGAGCCTAATCTGTATCTGACTGTGACGCGCGGGTTCTATCTTCCTTTCCTGCAGACACAGAGCAGCTGGTTCTCCCTTTATGAATCACCTGTAAGCTCTGCCCGCTGAGCCACGCCCCGTCCACCCTCATAGTAGGCAAAGGAATTCCCGCCTTTTACCAGGATGATGGACAGCTTTCCAAAACGACACCACTGCGTTTACCGCCGATTCAGGTCGTGCGTTGTTGGTGCGCAGAAGCACGAGGACATCTCCACAAAGACGCACTAGTAACAATCACATTGCCAAAGGCACACAAGGTTGCTGGTGAGGTTTCCCCCGTGGCCCATCACGTAGTCTTAGTATACAATATAAACGGGGCATATGAAAACATGCTAGGTAACGCTTACTGACTTACTCGTAGAAAATACTCCGGTTGGGTAGGCCATGATGCTCATTTTACAGAAACTAAACCTCAACAGGAAGCACTTACAAATATAAACGTAGCAGGTGCCCAGGTGAAGCTCAGCTTCTGGAAAGGACAAGCCACCCTAACTCTTGGGCGTGGGAAAGATAAAGCAAGGCTGTGCGCTCATAGATTCCATAGCAGAAAACAATCTAGAATCCTTCCTGGAGGTGAATTGATGATGTACTGGAGCGTAATCTGTATCTGACTGTGACGCGCGGGTTCTATCTTCCTTTCCTGCAGACACAGAGCAGCTGGTTCTCCCTTTATGTAAGCTCCGCCCGCTGAGCCACGCCCCGTCCACCCTCGTAGTAGGCAAAGGAATTCCCGCCTTTTACCAGGATGATGGACAGCTTTCCAAAACGACACCACTGCGTTTACCGCCGATTCAGGTCGTGGTTGTTGGTGCGCAGAAGCACGAGGACATCTCCACAAAGACGCACTAGTATCAATCACATTGCCAAAGGCACACAAGGTTGCTGGTGAGGTTTCCCCCGTGGCCCATCACGTAGTCTTAGTGTACAATATACACAGGGCATATGAAAACATGCTAGGTAACGCTTACTGACTTACTCGTAGAAAATACTCCGGTTGGGTAGGCCATGATGCTCATTTTACAGAAACTAAACCTCAACAGGAAGCACTTACAAATATAAACGTAGCAGGTGCCCCAGTTGAAGCTCAGCTTCTGGAAAGGACAAGCCACCCTAACTATTGGGCTTGGCAAAGATAAAGCAAGGCTGTGCGCTCAGAGATCCTATAGCAGAAAAAGATCTAGAATCCTTCCTGGAGGTGAATTGATGATGTACTGGAGCGTAATCTGTATCTGACTGTGACGCGCGGGTTCTATCTTCCTCTCCTGCAGACACAGAGTAGAAGGTTCTCCCTTTATGAATCACCTGTAAGCTCCGCCCACTGAGCCACGCCCCGTCCTCCCTCGTAGTAGGCAAAGGAATTCCCGCCTTTTACCAGGATGATGGACAGCTTTCCAAAACGACACCACTGCGTTTACCGCCGATTCAGGTCGTGCGTTGTTGGTGCGCAGAAGCACGAGGACATCTCCAAAAAGACGCACTAGTAACAATCACATTGCCAAAGGCACACAAGGTTGCTGGTGAGGTTTCCCCCGTGGCCCATCACGTAGTCTTAGTGTACAATATAAACGGGGCATATGAAAACATGCTAGGTAACGCTTACTGACTTACTCGTAGAAAATACTCCGGTTGGGTAGGCCATGATGCTCATTTTACAGAAACTAAACCTCAAAGGAAGCATTTACAAATATAAACGTAGCAGGTGCCCCAGTTGAAGCTCAGCTTCTGGAAAGGACAAGCCACCCTAACTTGGGCTTGGCAAAGATAAAGCAAGGCTGTGCGCTCATAGATTCGATAGCAGAAAAAGATCTAGAATCCTTCCTGGAGGTGAACTGATGATGTAGTGGAGCGTAATCTGTATCTGACTGTGACGCGCGGGTTCTATCTTCCTCTCCTGCAGACACAGAGTAGCTGGTTCTCCCTTTATGAATCACCTGTAAGCTCCGCCCGCTGAGCCACGCCCCGTCCACCCTCGTAGTAGGCAAAGGAATTCCCGCCTTTTACCAGGATGATGGACAGCTTTCCAAAACGACACCACTGCGTTTACCGCCGATTCAGGTCGTGCGTTGTTGATGCGCAGAAGCACGAGGACATCTCCACAAAGACGCACTAGTAACGATCACATTGCCAAAGGCACACAAGGTTGCTGGTGAGGTTTCCCCCGAGGCCCATCACGTAGTCTTAGTGTACAATATAAACGGGGCATATGAAAACATGCTAGGTAACGCTTACTGACTTACTCGTAGAAAATACTCCGTTGGGTAGGCCATGATGCTCATTTTACAGAAACTAAACCTCAACAGGAAGCACTTACAAATATAAACGTAGCAGGTGCCCCAGTTGAAGCTCAGCTTCTGGAAAGGACAAGTCACCCTAACTATTGGGCTTGGCAAAGATAAAGCAAGGCTGTGCGCTCAGAGATCCTATAGCAGAAAAAGATCTAGAATCCTTCCTGGAGGTGAATTGATGATGTACTGGAGCGTAATCTGTATCTGACTGTGACGCGCGGGTTCTATCTTCCTCTCCTGCAGACACAGAGTAGAAGGTTCTCCCTTTATGAATCACCTGTAAGCTCCGCCCACTGAGCCACGCCCCGTCCTCCCTCGTAGTAGGCAAAGGAATTCCCGCCTTTTACCAGGATGATGGACAGCTTTCCAAAACGACACCACTGCGTTTACCGCCGATTCAGGTCGTGCGTTGTTGGTGCGCAGAAGCACGAGGACATCTCCACAAAGACGCACTAGTAACGATCACATTGCCAAAGGCACACAAAGTTGCTGGTGAGGTTTCCCCCGTGGCCCATCACGTAGTCTTAGTGTACAATATAAACGGGGCATATGAAAACATGCTAGGTAACGCTTACTGACTTACTCGTAGAAAATACTCCGGTTGGGTAGGCCATGATGCTCATTTTACAGAAACTAAACCTCAACAGGAAACACTTACAAATATAAACGTAGCAGGTGCCCCAGTTGAAGCTCAGCTTCTGGAAAGGACAAGCCACCCTAACTATTGGGCTTGGCAAAGATAAAGCAAGGCTGTGCGCTCAGAGATCCTATAGCAGAAAAAGATCTAGAATCCTTCCTGGAGGTGAATTGATGATGTACTGGAGCGTAATCTGTATCTGACTGTGACGCGTGGGTTCTATCTTCCTCTCCTGCAGACACAGAGTAGAAGGTTCTCCCTTTATGAATCACCTGTAAGCTCCGCCCACTGAGCCACGCCCCGTCCTCCCTCGTAGTAGGCAAAGGAATTCCCGCCTTTTACCAGGATGATGGACAGCTTTCCAAAACGACACCACTGCGTTTACCGCCGATTCAGGTCGTGGGTTGTTGGTGCGCAGAAGCACGAGGACATCTCCACAAAGACGCACTAGTAACAATCACATTGCCAAAGGCACACAAGGTTGCTGGTGAGGTTTCCCCCGTGGCCCATCACGTAGTCTTAGTGTACAATATAAACGGGGCATATGAAAACATGCTAGGTAACGCTTACTGACTTACTCGTAGAAAATACTCCGGTTGGGTAGGCCATGATGCTCATTTTACAGAAACTAAACCTCAAAGGAAGCATTTACAAATATAAACGTAGCAGGTGCCCCAGTTGAAGCTCAGCTTCTGGAAAGGACAAGCCACCCTAACTTGGGCTTGGCAAAGATAAAGCAAGGCTGTGCGCTCATAGATTCCATAGCAGAAAAAGATCTAGAATCCTTCCTGGAGGTGAACTGATGATGTACTGGAGCGTAATCTGTATCTGACTGTGACGCGCGGGTTCTATCTTCCTCTCCTGCAGACACAGAGTAGCTGGTTCTCCCTTTATGAATCACCTGTAAGCTCCGCCCGCTGAGCCACGCCCCGTCCACCCTCGTAGTAGGCATAGGAATTCCCGCCTTTTACCAGGATGATGGACAGCTTTCCAAAACGACACCACTGCGTTTACCGCCGATTCAGGTCGTGCGTTGTTGATGCGCAGAAGCACGAGGACATCTCCACAAAGACGCACTAGTAACGATCACATTGCCAAAGGCACACAAGGTTGCTGGTGAGGTTTCCCCCGAGGCCCATCACGTAGTCTTAGTGTACAATATAAACGGGGCATATGAAAACATGCTAGGTAACGCTTACTGACTTACTCGTAGAAAATACTCAGTTGGGTAGGCCATGATGCTCATTTTACAGAAACTAAACCTCAACAGGAAGCACTTACAAATATAAACGTAGCAGGTGCCCCAGTTGAAGCTCAGCTTCTGGAAAGGACAAGCCACCCTAACTATTGGGCTTGGCAAAGATAAAGCAAGGCTGTGCGCTCAGAGATCCTATAGCAGAAAAAGATCTAGAATCCTTCCTGGAGGTGAATTGATGATGTACTGGAGCGTAATCTGTATCTGACTGTGACGCGCGGGTTCTATCTTCCTCTCCTGCAGACACAGAGTAGAAGGTTCTCCCTTTATGAATCACCTGTAAGCTCCGCCCACTGAGCCACGCCCCGTCCTCCCTCGTAGTAGGCAAAGGAATTCCCGCCTTTTACCAGGATGATGGACAGCTTTCCAAAACGACACCACTGCGTTGCCGCCGATTCAGGTCGTGCGTTGTTGGTGCGCAGAAGCACGAGGACATCTCCACAAAGACGGACTAGTAACGATCACATTGCCAAAGGCACACAAAGTTGCTGGTGAGGTTTCCCCCGTGGCCCATCACGTAGTCTTAGTGTACAATATAAACGGGGCATATGAAAACATGCTAGGTAACGCTTACTGACTTACTCGTAGAAAATACTCCGGTTGGGTAGGCCATGATGCTCATTTTACAGAAACTAAACCTCAACAGGAAACACTTACAAATATAAACGTAGCAGGTGCCCCAGTTAAAGCTCAGCTTCTGGAAAGGACAAGCCACCCTAACTCTTGGGCGTGGGAAAGATAAAGCAAGGCTGTGCGCTCATAGATTCCATAGCAGAAAACAATCTAGAATCCTTCCTGGAGGTGAATTGATGATGTACTGGAGCGTAATCTGTATCTGACTGTGGCGCGCGGGTTCTATCTTCCTCTCCTGCAGACACAGAGTAGAAGGTTCTCCCTTTATGAATCACCTGTAAGCTCCGCCCGCTGAGCCACGCCCCGTCCACCCTCGTAGTAGGCAAAGGAATTCCCGCCTTTTACCAGGATGATGGACAGCTTTCCAAAACGACACCACTGCGTTTACCGCCGATTCAGGTCGTGCGTTGTTGGTGCGCAGAAGCACAAGGACATCTCCACAAAGACGCACTAGTATCAATCACATTGCCAAAGGCACACAAGGTTGCTGGTGAGGTTTCCCCCGTGGCCCATCACGTAGTCTTAGAGTACAATATACACAGGGCATATGAAAACATGCTAGGTAACGCTTACTGACTTACTCGTAGAAAATACTCCGGTTGGGTAGGCCATGATGCTCATTTTACAGAAACTAAACCTCAACAGGAAGCACTTACAAATATAAACGTAGCAGGTGCCCCAGTTGAAGCTCAGCTTCTGGAAAGGACAAGCCACCCTAACTATTGGGCTTGGCAAAGATAAAGCAAGGCTGTGCGCTCAGAGATCCTATAGCAGAAAAAGATCTAGAATCCTTCCTGGAGGTGAATTGATGATGTACTGGAGCGTAATCTGTATCTGACTGTGACGCGCGGGTTCTATCTTCCTCTCCTGCAGACACAGAGTAGAAGGTTCTCCCTTTATGAATCACCTGTAAGCTCCGCCCACTGAGCCACGCCCCGTCCTCCCTCGTAGTAGGCAAAGGAATTCCCGCCTTTTACAAGGACGATGGACAGCTTTCCAAAACGACACCACTGCGTTTACCGCCGATTCAGGTCGTGCGTTGTTGGTGCGCAGAAGCACGAGGACATCTCCACAAAGACGCACTAGTAACAATCACATTGCCAAAGGCACACAAGGTTGCTGGTGAGGTTTCCCCCGTGGCCCATCACGTAGTCTTAGTGTACAATATACACAGGGCATATGAAAACATGCTAGGTAACGCTTACTGACTTACTCGTAGAAAATACTCCGGTTGGGTAGGCCATGATGCTCATTTTACAGAAACTAAACCTCAAAGGAAGCATTTACAAATATAAACGTAGCAGGTGCCCCAGTTGAAGCTCAGCTTCTGGAAAGGACAAGCCACCCTAACTTGGGCTTGGCAAAGATAAAGCAAGGCTGTGCGCTCATAGATTCCATAGCAGAAAAAGATCTTGAATCCTTCCTGGAGGTGAACTGATGATGTACTGGAGCGTAATCTGTATCTGACTGTGACGCGCGGGTTCTATCTTCCTCTCCTGCAGACACAGAGTAGCTGGTTCTCCCTTTATGAATCACCTGTAAGCTCCGCCCGCTGAGCCACGCCCCGTCCACCCTCGTAGTAGGCAAAGGAATTCCCGCCTTTTACCAGGATGATGGACAGCTTTCCAAAACGACACCACTGCGTTTACCGCCGATTCAGGTCGTGCGTTGTTGATGCGCAGAAGCACGAGGACATCTCCACAAAGACGCACTAGTAACGATCACATTGCCAAAGGCACACAAGGTTGCTGGTGAGGTTTCCCCCGAGGCCCATCACGTAGTCTTAGTGTACAATATAAACGGGGCATATGAAAACATGCTAGGTAACGCTTACTGACTTACTCGTAGAAAATACTCCGTTGGGTATGCCATGATGCTCATTTTACAGAAACTAAACCTCAACAGGAAGCACTTACAAATATAAACGTAGCAGGTGCCCCAGTTGAAGCTCAGCTTCTGGAAAGGACAAGCCACCCTAACTATTGGGCTTGGCAAAGATAAAGCAAGGCTGTGCGCTCAGAGATCCTATAGCAGAAAAAGATCTAGAATCCTTCCTGGAGGTGAATTGATGATGTACTGGAGCGTAATCTTTATCTGACTGTGACGCGCGGGTTCTATCTTCCTCTCCTGCAGACACAGAGTAGAAGGTTCTCCCTTTATGAATCACCTGTAAGCTCCGCCCACTGAGCCACGCCCCGTCCTCCCTCGTAGTAGGCAAAGGAATTCCCGCCTTTTACCAGGATGATGGACAGCTTTCCAAAACGACACCACTGCGTTTACCGCCGATTCAGGTCGAGCGTTGTTGGTGCGCAGAAGCACGAGGACATCTCCACAAAGACGCACTAGTAACGATCACATTGCCAAAGGCACACAAAGTTGCTGGTGAGGTTTCCCCCGTGGCCCATCACGTAGTCTTAGTGTACAATATAAACGGGGCATATGAAAACATGCTAGGTAACGCTTACTGACTTACTCGTAGAAAATACTCCGGTTGGGTAGGCCATGATGCTTATTTTACAGAAACTAAACCTCAACAGGAAACACTTACAAATATAAACGTAGCAGGTGCCCCAGTTAAAGCTCAGCTTCTGGAAAGGACAAGCCACCCTAACTCTTGGGCGTGGGAAAGATAAAGCAAGGCTGTGCGCTCATAGATTCCATAGCAGAAAACAATCTAGAATCCTTCCTGGAGGTGAATTGATGATGTACTGGAGCGTAATCTGTATCTGACTGTGGCGCGCGGGTTCTATCTTCCTCTCCTGCAGACACAGAGTAGAAGGTTCTCCCTTTATGAATCACCTGTAAGCTCCGCCCGCTGAGCCACGCCCCGTCCACCCTCGTAGTAGGCAAGGGAATTCCCGCCTTTTACCAGGATGATGGACAGCTTTCCAAAACGACACCACTGCGTTTACCGCCGATTCAGGTTGTGCGCAGAAGCACGAGGACATCTCCACAAAGACGCACTAGTAACGATCACATTGCCAAAGGCACACAAGGTTGCTGGAGACGTTTCCCCCGAGGCCCATCACGTAGTCTTAGTGTACAATATAAACGGGGCATCTGAAAACATGCTAGGTAACGCTTACTGACTTACTCGTAGAAAATACTCCGTTGGGTAGGCCATGATGCTCATTTTACAGAAACTAAACCTCAACAGGAAGCACTTACAAATATAAACGTAGCAGGTGCCCCAGTTGAAGCTCAGCTTCTGGAAAGGACAAGCCACCCTAACTATTGGGCTTGGCAAAGATAAAGCAAGGCTGTGCGCTCAGAGATCCTATAGCAGAAAAAGATCTAGAATCCTTCCTGGAGGTGAATTGATGATGTACTGGAGCGTAATCTGTATCTGACTGTGACGCGCGGGTTCTATCTTCCTCTCCTGCAGACACAGAGTAGAAGGTTCTCCCTTTATGAATCACCTGTAAGCTCCGCCCACTGAGCCACGCCCCGTCCTCCCTCGTAGTAGGCAAAGGAATTCCCGCCTTTTACCAGGATGATGGACAGCTTTCCAAAACGACACCACTGCGTTTACCGCCGATTCAGGTTGTGCGTTGTTGGTGCGCAGAAGCACGAGGACATCTCCACAAAGACGCACTAGTAACGATCACATTGCCAAAGGCACAAAAGGTTGCTGGTGAGGTGTCCCCCGTGGCCCATCACGTAGTCTTAGTGTACAATATACACGGGGCATATGAAAACATGCTAGGTAACGCTTACTGACTTACTCGTAGAAAATACTCCGGTTGGGTAGGCCATGATGCTCATTTTACAGAAACTAAACCTCAACAGGAAGCACTTACAAATATAAACGTAGCAGGTGCCCCAGGTGAAGCTCAGCTTCTGGAAAGGACAAGCCACCCTAACTCTTGGGCGTGGGAAAGATAAAGCAAGGCTGTGCGCTCATAGATTCCATAGCAGAAAACAATCTAGAATCCTTCCTGGAGGTGAATTGATGATGTACTGGAGCGTAATCTGTATCTGACTGTGACGCGCGGGTTCTATCTTCCTTTCCTGCAGACACAGAGCAGCTGGTTCTCCCTTTATGAATCACCTGTAAGCTCTGCCCGCTGAGCCACGCCCCGTCCACCCTCGTAGTAGGCAAAGGAATTCCCGCCTTTTACCAGGATGATGGACAGCTTTCCAAAACGACACCACTGCGTTTACCGCCGATTCAGGTCGTGCGTTGTTGGTGCGCAGAAGCACGAGGACATCTCCACAAAGACGCACTAGTAACAATCACATTGCCAAAGGCACACAAGGTTGCTGGTGAGGTTTCCCCCGTGGCCCATCACGTAGTCTTAGTGTACAATATACACAGGGCATATGAAAACATGCTAGGTAACGCTTACTGACTTACTCGTAGAAAATACTCCGGTTGGGTAGGCCATGATGCTCATTTTACAGAAACTAAACCTCAAAGGAAGCATTTACAAATATAAACGTAGCAGGTGCCCCAGTTGAAGCTCAGCTTCTGGAAAGGACAAGCCACCCTAACTTGGGCTTGGCAAAGATAAAGCAAGGCTGTGCGCTCATAGATTCCATAGCAGAAAACAATCTAGAATCCTTCCTGGAGGTGAATTGATGATGTACTGGAGCGTAATCTGTATCTGACTGTGACGCGCGGGTTCTATCTTCCTTTCCTGCAGACACAGAGCAGCTGGTTCTCCCTTTATGTAAGCTCCGCCCGCTGAGCCACGCCCCGTCCACCCTCGTAGTAGGCAAAGGAATTCCCGCCTTTTACCAGGATGATGGACAGCTTGCCAAAACGACACCACTGCGTTTACCGCCGATTCAGGTCGTGCGTTGTTGATGCGCAGAAGCACGAGGACATCTCCACAAAGACGCACTAGTAACGATCACATTGCCAAAGGCACACAAGGTTGCTGGTGAGGTTTCCCCCGAGGCCCATCACGTAGTCTTAGTGTACAATATAAACGGGGCATATGAAAACATGCTAGGTAACGCTTACTGACTTACTCGTAGAAAATACTCCGGTTGGGTAGGCCATGATGCTCATTTTACAGAAACTAAACCTCAACAGGAAGCACTTACAAATATAAACGTAGCAGGTGCCCCAGGTGAAGCTCAGCTTCTGGAAAGGACAAGCCACCCTAACTCTTGGGCGTGGGAAAGATAAAGCAAGGCTGTGCGCTCATAGATTCCATAGAAGAAAACAATCTAGAATCCTTCCTGGAGGTGAATTGATGATGTACTGGAGCGTAATCTGATTCTGACTGTGACGCGCGGGTTCTATCTTCCTTTCCTGCAGACACAGAGCAGCTGGTTCTCCCTTTATGTAAGCTCCGCCCGCTGAGCCACGCCCCGTCCACCCTCGTAGTAGGCAAAGGAATTCCCGCCTTTTACCAGGATGATGGACAGCTTTCCAAAACGACACCACTGCGTTTACCGCCGATTCAGGTCGTGCGTTGTTGGTGCGCAGAAGCACGAGGACATCTCCACAAAGACGCACTAGTAACAATCACATTGCCAAAGGCACACAAGGTTGCTGGTGAGGTTTCCCCCGTGGCCCATCACGTAGTCTTAGTGTACAATATACACAGGGCATATGAAAACATGCTAGGTAACGCTTACTGACTTACTCGTAGAAAATACTCCGGTTGGGTAGGCCATGATGCTCATTTTACAGAAACTAAACCTCAACAGGAAGCACTTACAAATATAAACGTAGCAGGTGCCCCAGTTGAAGCTCAGCTTCTGGAAAGGACAAGCCACCCTAACTATCGGGCTTGGCAAAGATAAAGCAAGGCTGTGCGCTCAGAGATCCTATAGCAGAAAAAGATCTAGAATCCTTCCTGGAGGTGAATTGATGATGTACTGGAGCGTAATCTGTATCTGACTGTGACGCGCGGGTTCTATCTTCCTCTCCTGCAGACACAGAGTAGAAGGTTCTCCCTTTATGAATCACCTGTAAGCTCCGCCCACTGAGCCACGCCCCGTCCTCCCTCGTAGTAGGCAAAGGAATTCCCGCCTTTTACCAGGATGATGGACAGCTTTCCAAAACGACACCACTGCGTTTACCGCCGATTCAGGTCGTGCGTTGTTGGTGCGCAGAAGCACGAGGACATCTCCACAAAGACGCACTAGTAACAATCACATTGCCAAAGGCACACAAGGTTGCTGGTGAGGTTTCCCCCGTGGCCCATCACGTAGTCTTAGTGTACAATATAAACGGGGCATATGAAAACATGCTAGGTAACGCTTACTGACTTACTCGTAGAAAATACTCCGGTTGGGTAGGCCATGATGCTCATTTTACAGAAACTAAACCTCAAAGGAAGCATTTACAAATATAAACGTAGCAGGTGCCCCAGTTGAAGCTCAGCTTCTGGAAAGGACAAGCCACCCTAACTTGGGCTTGGCAAAGATAAAGCAAGGCTGTGCGCTCATAGATTCCATAGCAGAAAAAGATCTAGAATCCTTCCTGGAGGTGAACTGATGATGTACTGGAGCGTAATCTGTATCTGACTGTGACGCGCGGGTTCTATCTTCCTCTTCTGCAGACACAGAGTAGCTGGTTCTCCCTTTATGAATCACCTGTAAGCTCCGCCCGCTGAGCCACGCCCCGTCCACCCTCGTAGTAGGCAAAGGAATTCCCGCCTTTTACCAGGATGATGGACAGCTTTCCAAAACGACACCACTGCGTTTACCGCCGATTCAGGTCGTGCGTTGTTGGTGCGCAGAAGCACGAGGACATCTCCACAAAGACGCACTAGTAACGATCACATTGCCAAAGGCACACAAGGTTGCTGGTGAGGTTTCCCCCGAGGCCCATCACGTAGTCTTAGTGTACAATATAAACGGGGCATATGAAAACATGCTAGGTAACGCTTACTGACTTACTCGTAGAAAATACTCCGTTGGGTAGGCCATGATGCTCATTTTACAGAAACTAAACCTCAACAGGAAGCACTTACAAATATAAACGTAGCAGGTGCCCCAGTTGAAGCTCAGCTTCTGGAAAGGACAAGCCACCCTAACTATTGGGCTTGGCAAAGATAAAGCAAGGCTGTGCGCTCAGAGATCCTATAGCAGAAAAAGATCTAGAATCCTTCCTGGAGGTGAATTGATGATGTACTGGAGCGTAATCTGTATCTGACTGTGACGCGCGGGTTCTATCTTCCTCTCCTGCAGACACAGAGTAGAAGGTTCTCCCTTTATGAATCACCTGTAAGCTCCGCCCACTGAGCCACGCCCCGTCCTCCCTCGTAGTAGGCAAAGGAATTCCCGCCTTTTACCAGGATGATGGACAGCTTTCCAAAACGACACCACTGCGTTTACCGCCGATTCAGGTCGTGCGTTGTTGGTGCGCAGAAGCACGAGGACATCTCCACAAAGACGCACTAGTAACGATCACATTGCCAAAGGCACACAAAGTTGTTGGTGAGGTTTCCCCCGAGGCCCATCACGTAGTCTTAGTGTACAATATAAACGGGGCATATGAAAACATGCTAGGTAACGCTTACTGACTTACTCGTAGAAAATACTCCGGTTGGGTAGGCCATGATGCTCATTTTACAGAAACTAAACCTCAACAGGAAACACTTACAAATATAAACGTAGCAGGTGCCCCAGTTAAAGATCAGCTTCTGGAAAGGACAAGCCACCCTAACTCTTGGGCGTGGGAAAGATAAAGCAAGGCTGTGCGCTCATAGATTCCATAGCAGAAAACAATCTAGAATCCTTCCTGGAGGTGAATTGATGATGTACTGGAGCGTAATCTGTATCTGACTGTGACGCGCGGGTTCTATCTTCCTTTCCTGCAGACACAGAGCAGCTGGTTCTCCCTTTATGAATCACCTGTAAGCTCTGCCCGCTGAGCCACGCCCCGTCCACCCTCGTAGTAGGCAAAGGAATTCCCGCCTTTTACCAGGATGATGGACAGCATTCCAAAACGACACCACTGCGTTTACCGCCGATTCAGGTCGTGCGTTGTTGGTGCGCAGAAGCACGAGGACATCTCCACAAAGACGCACTAGTAACAATCACATTGCCAAAGGCACACAAGGTTGCTGGTGAGGTTTCCCCCGTGGCCCATCACGTAGTCTTAGTGTACAATATACACAGGGCATATGAAAACATGCTAGGTAACGCTTACTGACTTACTCGTAGAAAATACTCCGGTTGGGTAGGCCATGATGCTCATTTTACAGAAACTAAACCTCAAAGGAAGCATTTACAAATATAAACGTAGCAGGTGCCCCAGTTGAAGCTCAGCTTCTGGAAAGGACAAGCCACCCTAACTTGGGCTTGGCAAAGATAAAGCAAGGCTGTGCGCTCATAGATTCCATAGCAGAAAAAGATCTAGAATCCTTCCTGGAGGTGAACTGATGATGTACTGGAGCGTAATCTGTATCTGACTGTGACGCGTGGGTTCTATCTTCCTCTCCTGCAGACACAGAGTAGCTGGTTCTCCCTTTATGAATCACCTGTAAGCTCCGCCCGCTGAGCCACGCCCCGTCCACCCTCGTAGTAGGCAAAGGAATTCCCGCCTTTTACCAGGATGATGGACAGCTTTCCAAAACGACACCACTGCGTTTACCGCCGATTCAGGTCGTGCGTTGTTGATGCGCAGAAGCACGAGGACATCTCCACAAAGACGCACTAGTAACGATCACATTGCCAAAGGCACACAAGGTTGCTGGTGAGGTTTCCCCCGAGGCCCATCACGTAGTCTTAGTGTACAATATAAACGGGGCATATGAAAACATGCTAGGTAACGCTTACTGACTTACTCGTAGAAAATACTCCGTTGGGTAGGCCATGATGCTCATTTTACAGAAACTAAACCTCAACAGGAAGCACTTACAAATATAAACGTAGCAGGTGCCCCAGTTGAAGCTCAGCTTCTGGAAAGGACAAGCCACCCTAACTATTGGGCTTGGCAAAGATAAAGCAAGGCTGTGCGCTCAGAGATCCTATAGCAGAAAAAGATCTAGAATCCTTCCTGGAGGTGAATTGATGATGTACTGGAGCGTAATCTGTATCTGACTGTGACGCGCGGGTTCTATCTTCCTCTCCTGCAGACACAGAGTAGAAGGTTCTCCCTTTATGAATCACCTGTAAGCTCCGCCCACTGAGCCACGCCCCGTCCTCCCTCGTAGTAGGCAAAGGAATTCCCGCCTTTTACCAGGATGATGGACAGCTTTCCAAAACGACACCACTGCGTTTACCGCCGATTCAGGTCGTGCGTTGTTGGTGCGCAGAAGCACGAGGACATCTCCACAAAGACGCACTAGTAACAATCACATTGCCAAAGGCACACAAGGTTGCTGGTGAGGTTTCCCCCGTGGCCCATCACGTAGTCTTAGTGTACAATATAAACGGGGCATATGAAAACATGATAGGTAACGCTTACTGACTTACTCGTAGAAAATACTCCGGTTGGGTAGGCCATGATGCTCATTTTACAGAAACTAAACCTCAACAGGAAACACTTACAAATATAAACGTAGCAGGTGCCCCAGTTAAAGCTCAGCTTCTGGAAAGGACAAGCCACCCTAACTCTTGGGCGTGGGAAAGATAAAGCAAGGCTGTGCGCTCATAGATTCCATAGCAGAAAACAATCTAGAATCCTTCCTGGAGGTGAATTGATGATGTACTGGAGCGTAATCTGTATCTGACTGTGGCGCGCGGGTTCTATCTTCCTCTCCTGCAGACACAGAGTAGAAGGTTCTCCCTTTATGAATCACCTGTAAGCTCCGCCCGCTGAGCCACGCCCCGTCCACCCTCGTAGTAGGCAAGGGAATTCCCGCCTTTTACCAGGATGATGGACAGCTTTCCAAAACGACACCACTGCGTTTACCGCCGATTCAGGTTGTGCGCAGAAGCACGAGGACATCTCCACAAAGACGCACTAGTAACGATCACATTGCCAAAGGCACACAAGGTTGCTGGAGACGTTTCCCCCGAGGCCCATCACGTAGTCTTAGTGTACAATATAAACGGGGCATCTGAAAACATGCTAGGTAACGCTTACTGACTTACTCGTAGAAAATACTCCGTTGGGTAGGCCATGATGCTCATTTTACAGAAACTAAACCTCAACAGGAAGCACTTACAAATATAAACGTAGCAGGTGCCCCAGTTGAAGCTCAGCTTCTGGAAAGGACAAGCCACCCTAACTCTTGGGCGTGGGAAAGATAAAGCAAGGCTGTGCGCTCATAGATTCCATAGCAGAAAACAATCTAGAATCCTTCCTGGAGGTGAATTGATGATGTACTGGAGCGTAATCTGTATCTGACTGTGACGCGCGGGTTCTATCTTCCAATCCTGCAGACACAGAGCAGCTGGTTCTCCCTTTATGAATCACCTGTAAGCTCCGCCCACTGAGCCACGCCCCGTCCTCCCTCGTAGTAGGCAAAGGAATTCCCGCCTTTTACCAGGATGATGGACAGCTTTCCAAAACGACACCACTGCGTTTACCGCCGATTCAGGTCGTGCGTTGTTGGTGCGCAGAAGCACGAGGACATCTCCACAAAGACGCACTAGTAACAATCACATTGCCAAAGGCACACAAGGTTGCTGGTGAGGTTTCCCCCGTGGCCCATCACGTAGTCTTAGTGTACAATATAAACGGGGCATATGAAAACATGATAGGTAACGCTTACTGACTTACTCGTAGAAAATACTCCGGTTGGGTAGGCCATGATGCTCATTTTACAGAAACTAAACCTCAACAGGAAACACTTACAAATATAAACGTAGCAGGTGCCCCAGTTAAAGCTCAGCTTCTGGAAAGGACAAGCCACCCTAACTCTTGGGCGTGGGAAAGATAAAGCAAGGCTGTGCGCTCATAGATTCCATAGCAGAAAACAATCTAGAATCCTTCCTGGAGGTGAATTGATGATGTACTGGAGCGTAATCTGTATCTGACTGTGGCGCGCGGGTTCTATCTTCCTCTCCTGCAGACACAGAGTAGAAGGTTCTCCCTTTATGAATCACCTGTAAGCTCCGCCCGCTGAGCCACGCCCCGTCCACCCTCGTAGTAGGCAAGGGAATTCCCGCCTTTTACCAGGATGATGGACAGCTTTCCAAAACGACACCACTGCGTTTACCGCCGATTCAGGTTGTGCGCAGAAGCACGAGGACATCTCCACAAAGACGCACTAGTAACGATCACATTGCCAAAGGCACACAAGGTTGCTGGAGACGTTTCCCCCGAGGCCCATCACGTAGTCTTAGTGTACAATATAAACGGGGCATCTGAAAACATGCTAGGTAACGCTTACTGACTTACTCGTAGAAAATACTCCGTTGGGTAGGCCATGATGCTCATTTTACAGAAACTAAACCTCAACAGGAAGCACTTACAAATATAAACGTAGCAGGTGCCCCAGTTGAAGCTCAGCTTCTGGAAAGGACAAGCCACCCTAACTCTTGGGCGTGGGAAAGATAAAGCAAGGCTGTGCGCTCATAGATTCCATAGCAGAAAACAATCTAGAATCCTTCCTGGAGGTGAATTGATGATGTACTGGAGCGTAATCTGTATCTGACTGTGACGCGCGGGTTCTATCTTCCAATCCTGCAGACACAGAGCAGCTGGTTCTCCCTTTATGAATCACCTGTAAGCTCTGCCCGCTGAGCCACGCCCCGTCCACCCTCGTAGTAGGCAAAGGAATTCCCGCCTTTTACCAGGATGATGGACAGCTTTCCAAAACGACACCACTGCGTTTACCGCCGATTCAGGTCGTGCGTTGTTGGTGCGCAGAAGCACGAGGACATCTCCACAAAGACGCACTAGTAACAATCACATTGCCAAAGGCACACAAGGTTGCTGGTGAGGTTTCCCCCGTGGCCCATCACGTAGTCTTAGTGTACAATATACACAGGGCATATGAAAACATGCTAGGTAACGCTTACTGACTTACTCGTAGAAAATACTCCGGTTGGGTAGGCCATGATGCTCATTTTACAGAAACTAAACCTCAAAGGAAGCATTTACAAATATAAACGTAGCAGGTGCCCCAGTTGAAGCTCAGCTTCTGGAAAGGGCAAGCCACCCTAACTTGGGCTCGGCAAAGATAAAGCAAGGCTGTGCGCTCATAGATTCCATAGCAGAAAAAGATCTAGAATCCTTCCTGGAGGTGAACTGATGATGTACTGGAGCGTAATCTGTATCTGACTGTGACGCGTGGGTTCTATCTTCCTCTCCTGCAGACACAGAGTAGCTGGTTCTCCCTTTATGAATCACCTGTAAGCTCCGCCCGCTGAGCCACGCCCCGTCCACCCTCGTAGTAGGCAAAGGAATTCCCGCCTTTTACCAGGATGATGGACAGCTTTCCAAAACGACAGCACTGCGTTTACCGCCGATTCAGGTCGTGCGTTGTTGATGCGCAGAAGCACGAGGACATCTCCACAAAGACGCACTAGTAACGATCACATTGCCAAAGGCACACAAGGTTGCTGGTGAGGTTTCCCCCGAGGCCCATCACGTAGTCTTAGTGTACAATATAAACGGGGCATATGAAAACATGCTAGGTAACGCTTACTGACTTACTCGTAGAAAATACTCCGGTTGGGTAGGCCATGATGCTCATTTTACAGAAACTAAACCTCAACAGGAAACACTTACAAATATAAACGTAGCAGGTGCCCCAGTTAAAGCTCAGCTTCTGGAAAGGACAAGCCACCCTAACTCTTGGGCGTGGGAAAGATAAAGCAAGGCTGTGCGCTCATAGATTCCATAGCAGAAAACAATCTAGAATCCTTCCTGGAGGTGAATTGATGATGTACTGGAGCGTAATCTGTATCTGACTGTGGCGCGCGGGTTCTATCTTCCTCTCCTGCAGACACAGAGTAGAAGGTTCTCCCTTTATGAATCACCTGTAAGCTCCGCCCGCTGAGCCACGCCCCGTCCACCCTCGTAGTAGGCAAGGGAATTCCCGCCTTTTACCAGGATGATGGACAGCTTTCCAAAACGACACCACTGCGTTTACCGCCGATTCAGGTTGTGCGCAGAAGCACGAGGACATCTCCACAAAGACGCACTAGTAACGATCACATTGCCAAAGGCACACAAGGTTGCTGGAGACGTTTCCCCCGAGGCCCATCACGTAGTCTTAGTGTACAATATAAACGGGGCATCTGAAAACATGCTAGGTAACGCTTACTGACTTACTCGTAGAAAATACTCCGTTGGGTAGGCCATGATGCTCATTTTACAGAAACTAAACCTCAACAGGAAGCACTTACAAATATAAACGTAGCAGGTGCCCCAGTTGAAGCTCAGCTTCTGGAAAGGACAAGCCACCCTAACTATTGGGCTTGGCAAAGATAAAGCAAGGCTGTGCGCTCAGAGATCCTATAGCAGAAAAAGATCTAGAATCCTTCCTGGAGGTGAATTGATGATGTACTGGAGCGTAATCTGTATCTGACTGTGACGCGCGGGTTCTATCTTCCTCTCCTGCAGACACAGAGTAGAAGGTTCTCCCTTTATGAATCACCTGTAAGCTCCGCCCACTGAGCCACGCCCCGTCCTCCCTCGTAGTAGGCAAAGGAATTCCCGCCTTTTACCAGGATGATGGACAGCTTTCCAAAACGACACCACTGCGTTTACCGCCGATTCAGGTCGTGCGTTGTTGGTGCGCAGAAGCACGAGGACATCTCCACAAAGACGCACTAGTAACGATCACATTGCCAAAGGCACAAAAGGTTGCTGGTGAGGTGTCCCCCGTGGCCCATCACGTAGTCTTAGTGTACAATATAAACGGGGCATATGAAAACATGATAGGTAACGCTTACTGACTTACTCGTAGAAAATACTCCGGTTGGGTAGGCCATGATGCTCATTTTACAGAAACTAAACCTCAACAGGAAACACTTACAAATATAAACGTAGCAGGTGCCCCAGTTAAAGCTCAGCTTCTGGAAAGGACAAGCCACCCTAACTCTTGGGCGTGGGAAAGATAAAGCAAGGCTGTGCGCTCATAGATTCCATAGCAGAAAACAATCTAGAATCCTTCCTGGAGGTGAATTGATGATGTACTGGAGCGTAATCTGTATCTGACTGTGGCGCGCGGGTTCTATCTTCCTCTCCTGCAGACACAGAGTAGAAGGTTCTCCCTTTATGAATCACCTGTAAGCTCCGCCCGCTGAGCCACGCCCCGTCCACCCTCGTAGTAGGCAAGGGAATTCCCGCCTTTTACCAGGATGATGGACAGCTTTCCAAAACGACACCACTGCGTTTACCGCCGATTCAGGTTGTGCGCAGAAGCACGAGGACATCTCCACAAAGACGCACTAGTAACGATCACATTGCCAAAGGCACACAAGGTTGCTGGAGACGTTTCCCCCGAGGCCCATCACGTAGTCTTAGTGTACAATATAAACGGGGCATCTGAAAACATGCTAGGTAACGCTTACTGACTTACTCGTAGAAAATACTCCGTTGGGTAGGCCATGATGCTCATTTTACAGAAACTAAACCTCAACAGGAAGCACTTACAAATATAAACGTAGCAGGTGCCCCAGTTGAAGCTCAGCTTCTGGAAAGGACAAGCCACCCTAACTCTTGGGCGTGGGAAAGATAAAGCAAGGCTGTGCGCTCATAGATTCCATAGCAGAAAACAATCTAGAATCCTTCCTGGAGGTGAATTGATGATGTACTGGAGCGTAATCTGTATCTGACTGTGACGCGCGGGTTCTATCTTCCAATCCTGCAGACACAGAGCAGCTGGTTCTCCCTTTATGAATCACCTGTAAGCTCTGCCCGCTGAGCCACGCCCCGTCCACCCTCGTAGTAGGCAAAGGAATTCCCGCCTTTTACCAGGATGATGGACAGCTTTCCAAAACGACACCACTGCGTTTACCGCCGATTCAGGTCGTGCGTTGTTGGTGCGCAGAAGCACGAGGACATCTCCACAAAGACGCACTAGTAACAATCACATTGCCAAAGGCACACAAGGTTGCTGGTGAGGTTTCCCCCGTGGCCCATCACGTAGTCTTAGTGTACAATATACACAGGGCATATGAAAACATGCTAGGTAACGCTTACTGACTTACTCGTAGAAAATACTCCGGTTGGGTAGGCCATGATGCTCATTTTACAGAAACTAAACCTCAAAGGAAGCATTTACAAATATAAACGTAGCAGGTGCCCCAGTTGAAGCTCAGCTTCTGGAAAGGGCAAGCCACCCTAACTTGGGCTCGGCAAAGATAAAGCAAGGCTGTGCGCTCATAGATTCCATAGCAGAAAAAGATCTAGAATCCTTCCTGGAGGTGAACTGATGATGTACTGGAGCGTAATCTGTATCTGACTGTGACGCGTGGGTTCTATCTTCCTCTCCTGCAGACACAGAGTAGCTGGTTCTCCCTTTATGAATCACCTGTAAGCTCCGCCCGCTGAGCCACGCCCCGTCCACCCTCGTAGTAGGCAAAGGAATTCCCGCCTTTTACCAGGATGATGGACAGCTTTCCAAAACGACAGCACTGCGTTTACCGCCGATTCAGGTCGTGCGTTGTTGATGCGCAGAAGCACGAGGACATCTCCACAAAGACGCACTAGTAACGATCACATTGCCAAAGGCACACAAGGTTGCTGGTGAGGTTTCCCCCGAGGCCCATCACGTAGTCTTAGTGTACAATATAAACGGGGCATATGAAAACATGCTAGGTAACGCTTACTGACTTACTCGTAGAAAATACTCCGGTTGGGTAGGCCATGATGCTCATTTTACAGAAACTAAACCTCAACAGGAAACACTTACAAATATAAACGTAGCAGGTGCCCCAGTTAAAGCTCAGCTTCTGGAAAGGACAAGCCACCCTAACTCTTGGGCGTGGGAAAGATAAAGCAAGGCTGTGCGCTCATAGATTCCATAGCAGAAAACAATCTAGAATCCTTCCTGGAGGTGAATTGATGATGTACTGGAGCGTAATCTGTATCTGACTGTGGCGCGCGGGTTCTATCTTCCTCTCCTGCAGACACAGAGTAGAAGGTTCTCCCTTTATGAATCACCTGTAAGCTCCGCCCGCTGAGCCACGCCCCGTCCACCCTCGTAGTAGGCAAGGGAATTCCCGCCTTTTACCAGGATGATGGACAGCTTTCCAAAACGACACCACTGCGTTTACCGCCGATTCAGGTTGTGCGCAGAAGCACGAGGACATCTCCACAAAGACGCACTAGTAACGATCACATTGCCAAAGGCACACAAGGTTGCTGGAGACGTTTCCCCCGAGGCCCATCACGTAGTCTTAGTGTACAATATAAACGGGGCATCTGAAAACATGCTAGGTAACGCTTACTGACTTACTCGTAGAAAATACTCCGTTGGGTAGGCCATGATGCTCATTTTACAGAAACTAAACCTCAACAGGAAGCACTTACAAATATAAACGTAGCAGGTGCCCCAGTTGAAGCTCAGCTTCTGGAAAGGACAAGCCACCCTAACTATTGGGCTTGGCAAAGATAAAGCAAGGCTGTGCGCTCAGAGATCCTATAGCAGAAAAAGATCTAGAATCCTTCCTGGAGGTGAATTGATGATGTACTGGAGCGTAATCTGTATCTGACTGTGACGCGCGGGTTCTATCTTCCTCTCCTGCAGACACAGAGTAGAAGGTTCTCCCTTTATGAATCACCTGTAAGCTCCGCCCACTGAGCCACGCCCCGTCCTCCCTCGTAGTAGGCAAAGGAATTCCCGCCTTTTACCAGGATGATGGACAGCTTTCCAAAACGACACCACTGCGTTTACCGCCGATTCAGGTCGTGCGTTGTTGGTGCGCAGAAGCACGAGGACATCTCCACAAAGACGCACTAGTAACGATCACATTGCCAAAGGCACAAAAGGTTGCTGGTGAGGTGTCCCCCGTGGCCCATCACGTAGTCTTAGTGTACAATATACACGGGGCATATGAAAACATGCTAGGTAACGCTTACTGACTTACTCGTAGAAAATACTCCGGTTGGGTAGGCCATGATGCTCATTTTACAGAAACTAAACCTCAACAGGAAGCACTTACAAATATAAACGTAGCAGGTGCCCCAGGTGAAGCTCAGCTTCTGGAAAGGACAAGCCACCCTAACTCTTGGGCGTGGGAAAGATAAAGCAAGGCTGTGCGCTCATAGATTCCATAGCAGAAAACAATCTAGAATCCTTCCTGGAGGTGAATTGATGATGTACTGGAGCGTAATCTGTATCTGACTGTGACGCGCGGGTTCTATCTTCCTTTCCTGCAGACACAGAGCAGCTGGTTCTCCCTTTATGAATCACCTGTAAGCTCTGCCCGCTGAGCCACGCCCCGTCCACCCTCGTAGTAGGCAAAGGAATTCCCGCCTTTTACCAGGATGATGGACAGCTTTCCAAAACGACACCACTGCGTTTACCGCCGATTCAGGTCGTGCGTTGTTGGTGCGCAGAAGCACGAGGACATCTCCACAAAGACGCACTAGTAACAATCACATTGCCAAAGGCACACAAGGTTGCTGGTGAGGTTTCCCCCGTGGCCCATCACGTAGTCATAGTGTACAATATACACAGGGCATATGAAAACATGCTAGGTAACGCTTACTGACTTACTCGTAGAAAATACTCCGGTTGGGTAGGCCATGATGCTCATTTTACAGAAACTAAACCTCAAAGGAAGCATTTACAAATATAAACGTAGCAGGTGCCCCAGTTGAAGCTCAGCTTCTGGAAAGGACAAGCCACCCTAACTTGGGCTTGGCAAAGATAAAGCAAGGCTGTGCGCTCATAGATTCCATAGCAGAAAACAATCTAGAATCCTTCCTGGAGGTGAATTGATGATGTACTGGAGCGTAATCTGTATCTGACTGTGACGCGCGGGTTCTATCTTCCTTTCCTGCAGACACAGAGCAGCTGGTTCTCCCTTTATGTAAGCTCCGCCCGCTGAGCCACGCCCCGTCCACCCTCGTAGTAGGCAAAGGAATTCCCGCCTTTTACCAGGATGATGGACAGCTTGCCAAAACGACACCACTGCGTTTACCGCCGATTCAGGTCGTGCGTTGTTGATGCGCAGAAGCACGAGGACATCTCCACAAAGACGCACTAGTAACGATCACATTGCCAAAGGCACACAAGGTTGCTGGTGAGGTTTCCCCCGAGGCCCATCACGTAGTCTTAGTGTACAATATAAACGGGGCATATGAAAACATGCTAGGTAACGCTTACTGACTTACTCGTAGAAAATACTCCGGTTGGGTAGGCCATGATGCTCATTTTACAGAAACTAAACCTCAACAGGAAGCACTTACAAATATAAACGTAGCAGGTGCCCCAGGTGAAGCTCAGCTTCTGGAAAGGACAAGCCACCCTAACTCTTGGGCGTGGGAAAGATAAAGCAAGGCTGTGCGCTCATAGATTCCATAGAAGAAAACAATCTAGAATCCTTCCTGGAGGTGAATTGATGATGTACTGGAGCGTAATCTGATTCTGACTGTGACGCGCGGGTTCTATCTTCCTTTCCTGCAGACACAGAGCAGCTGGTTCTCCCTTTATGTAAGCTCCGCCCGCTGAGCCACGCCCCGTCCACCCTCGTAGTAGGCAAAGGAATTCCCGCCTTTTACCAGGATGATGGACAGCTTTCCAAAACGACACCACTGCGTTTACCGCCGATTCAGGTCGTGCGTTGTTGGTGCGCAGAAGCACGAGGACATCTCCACAAAGACGCACTAGTAACAATCACATTGCCAAAGGCACACAAGGTTGCTGGTGAGGTTTCCCCCGTGGCCCATCACGTAGTCTTAGTGTACAATATACACAGGGCATATGAAAACATGCTAGGTAACGCTTACTGACTTACTCGTAGAAAATACTCCGGTTGGGTAGGCCATGATGCTCATTTTACAGAAACTAAACCTCAACAGGAAGCACTTACAAATATAAACGTAGCAGGTGCCCCAGTTGAAGCTCAGCTTCTGGAAAGGACAAGCCACCCTAACTATTGGGCTTGGCAAAGATAAAGCAAGGCTGTGCGCTCAGAGATCCTATAGCAGAAAAAGATCTAGAATCCTTCCTGGAGGTGAATTGATGATGTACTGGAGCGTAATCTGTATCTGACTGTGACGCGCGGGTTCTATCTTCCTCTCCTGCAGACACAGAGTAGAAGGTTCTCCCTTTATGAATCACCTGTAAGCTCCGCCCACTGAGCCACGCCCCGTCCTCCCTCGTAGTAGGCAAAGGAATTCCCGCCTTTTACCAGGATGATGGACAGCTTTCCAAAACGACACCACTGCGTTTACCGCTGATTCAGGTCGTGCGTTGTTGGTGCGCAGAAGCACGAGGACATCTCCACAAAGACGCACTAGTAACGATCACATTGCCAAAGGCACACAAAGTTGCTGGTGAGGTTTCCCCCGTGGCCCATCACGTAGTCTTAGTGTACAATATAAACGGGGCATATGAAAACATGCTAGGTAACGCTTACTGACTTACTCGTAGAAAATACTCCGGTTGGGTAGGCCATGATGCTCATTTTACAGAAACTAAACCTCAACAGGAAACACTTACAAATATAAACGTAGCAGGTGCCCCAGTTAAAGATCAGCTTCTGGAAAGGACAAGCCACCCTAACTCTTGGGCGTGGGAAAGATAAAGCAAGGCTGTGCGCTCATAGATTCCATAGCAGAAAACAATCTAGAATCCTTACTGGAGGTGAATTGATGATGTACTGGAGCGTAATCTGTATCTGACTGTGACGCGCGGGTTCTATCTTCCTTTCCTGCAGACACAGAGCAGCTGGTTCTCCCTTTATGAATCACCTGTAAGCTCTGCCCGCTGAGCCACGCCCCGTCCACCCTCGTAGTAGGCAAAGGAATTCCCGCCTTTTACCAGGATGATGGACAGCTTTCCAAAACGACACCACTGCGTTTACCGCCGATTCAGGTCGTGCGTTGTTGGTGCGCAGAAGCACGAGGACATCTCCACAAAGACGCACTAGTAACAATCACATTGCCAAAGGCACACAAGGTTGCTGGTGAGGTTTCCCCCGTGGCCCATCACGTAGTCTTAGTGTACAATATACACAGGGCATATGAAAACATGCTAGGTAACGCTTACTGACTTACTCGTAGAAAATACTCCGGTTGGGTAGGCCATGATGCTCATTTTACAGAAACTAAACCTCAAAGGAAGCATTTACAAATATAAACGTAGCAGGTGCCCCAGTTGAAGCTCAGCTTCTGGAAAGGACAAGCCACCCTAACTTGGGCTTGGCAAAGATAAAGCAAGGCTGTGCGCTCATAGATTCCATAGCAGAAAAAGATCTTGAATCCTTCCTGGAGGTGAACTGATGATGTACTGGAGCGTAATCTGTATCTGACTGTGACGCGCGGGTTCTATCTTCCTCTCCTGCAGACACAGAGTAGCTGGTTCTCCCTTTATGAATCACCTGTAAGCTCCGCCCGCTGAGCCACGCCCCGTCCACCCTCGTAGTAGGCAAAGGAATTCCCGCCTTTTACCAGGATGATGGACAGCTTTCCAAAACGACACCACTGCGTTTACCGCCGATTCAGGTCGTGCGTTGTTGATGCGCAGAAGCACGAGGACATCTCCACAAAGACGCACTAGTAACGATCACATTGCCAAAGGCACACAAGGTTGCTGGTGAGGTTTCCCCCGAGGCCCATCACGTAGTCTTAGTGTACAATATAAACGGGGCATATGAAAACATGCTAGGTAACGCTTACTGACTTACTCGTAGAAAATACTCCGTTGGGTATGCCATGATGCTCATTTTACAGAAACTAAACCTCAACAGGAAGCACTTACAAATATAAACGTAGCAGGTGCCCCAGTTGAAGCTCAGCTTCTGGAAAGGACAAGCCACCCTAACTATTGGGCTTGGCAAAGATAAAGCAAGGCTGTGCGCTCAGAGATCCTATAGCAGAAAAAGATCTAGAATCCTTCCTGGAGGTGAATTGATGATGTACTGGAGCGTAATCTTTATCTGACTGTGACGCGCGGGTTCTATCTTCCTCTCCTGCAGACACAGAGTAGAAGGTTCTCCCTTTATGAATCACCTGTAAGCTCCGCCCACTGAGCCACGCCCCGTCCTCCCTCGTAGTAGGCAAAGGAATTCCCGCCTTTTACCAGGATGATGGACAGCTTTCCAAAACGACACCACTGCGTTTACCGCCGATTCAGGTCGAGCGTTGTTGGTGCGCAGAAGCACGAGGACATCTCCACAAAGACGCACTAGTAACGATCACATTGCCAAAGGCACACAAAGTTGCTGGTGAGGTTTCCCCCGTGGCCCATCACGTAGTCTTAGTGTACAATATAAACGGGGCATATGAAAACATGCTAGGTAACGCTTACTGACTTACTCGTAGAAAATACTCCGGTTGGGTAGGCCATGATGCTTATTTTACAGAAACTAAACCTCAACAGGAAACACTTACAAATATAAACGTAGCAGGTGCCCCAGTTAAAGCTCAGCTTCTGGAAAGGACAAGCCACCCTAACTCTTGGGCGTGGGAAAGATAAAGCAAGGCTGTGCGCTCATAGATTCCATAGCAGAAAACAATCTAGAATCCTTCCTGGAGGTGAATTGATGATGTACTGGAGCGTAATCTGTATCTGACTGTGGCGCGCGGGTTCTATCTTCCTCTCCTGCAGACACAGAGTAGAAGGTTCTCCCTTTATGAATCACCTGTAAGCTCCGCCCGCTGAGCCACGCCCCGTCCACCCTCGTAGTAGGCAAGGGAATTCCCGCCTTTTACCAGGATGATGGACAGCTTTCCAAAACGACACCACTGCGTTTACCGCCGATTCAGGTTGTGCGCAGAAGCACGAGGACATCTCCACAAAGACGCACTAGTAACGATCACATTGCCAAAGGCACACAAGGTTGCTGGAGACGTTTCCCCCGAGGCCCATCACGTAGTCTTAGTGTACAATATAAACGGGGCATCTGAAAACATGCTAGGTAACGCTTACTGACTTACTCGTAGAAAATACTCCGTTGGGTAGGCCATGATGCTCATTTTACAGAAACTAAACCTCAACAGGAAGCACTTACAAATATAAACGTAGCAGGTGCCCCAGTTGAAGCTCAGCTTCTGGAAAGGACAAGCCACCCTAACTATTGGGCTTGGCAAAGATAAAGCAAGGCTGTGCGCTCAGAGATCCTATAGCAGAAAAAGATCTAGAATCCTTCCTGGAGGTGAATTGATGATGTACTGGAGCGTAATCTGTATCTGACTGTGACGCGCGGGTTCTATCTTCCTCTCCTGCAGACACAGAGTAGAAGGTTCTCCCTTTATGAATCACCTGTAAGCTCCGCCCACTGAGCCACGCCCCGTCCTCCCTCGTAGTAGGCAAAGGAATTCCCGCCTTTTACCAGGATGATGGACAGCTTTCCAAAACGACACCACTGCGTTTACCGCCGATTCAGGTCGTGCGTTGTTGGTGCGCAGAAGCACGAGGACATCTCCACAAAGACGCACTAGTAACGATCACATTGCCAAAGGCACAAAAGGTTGCTGGTGAGGTGTCCCCCGTGGCCCATCACGTAGTCTTAGTGTACAATATACACGGGGCATATGAAAACATGCTAGGTAACGCTTACTGACTTACTCGTAGAAAATACTCCGGTTGGGTAGGCCATGATGCTCATTTTACAGAAACTAAACCTCAACAGGAAGCACTTACAAATATAAACGTAGCAGGTGCCCCAGGTGAAGCTCAGCTTCTGGAAAGGACAAGCCACCCTAACTCTTGGGCGTGGGAAAGATAAAGCAAGGCTGTGCGCTCATAGATTCCATAGCAGAAAACAATCTAGAATCCTTCCTGGAGGTGAATTGATGATGTACTGGAGCGTAATCTGTATCTGACTGTGACGCGCGGGTTCTATCTTCCTTTCCTGCAGACACAGAGCAGCTGGTTCTCCCTTTATGAATCACCTGTAAGCTCTGCCCGCTGAGCCACGCCCCGTCCACCCTCGTAGTAGGCAAAGGAATTCCCGCCTTTTACCAGGATGATGGACAGCTTTCCAAAACGACACCACTGCGTTTACCGCCGATTCAGGTCGTGCGTTGTTGGTGCGCAGAAGCACGAGGACATCTCCACAAAGACGCACTAGTAACAATCACATTGCCAAAGGCACACAAGGTTGCTGGTGAGGTTTCCCCCGTGGCCCATCACGTAGTCTTAGTGTACAATATACACAGGGCATATGAAAACATGCTAGGTAACGCTTACTGACTTACTCGTAGAAAATACTCCGGTTGGGTAGGCCATGATGCTCATTTTACAGAAACTAAACCTCAAAGGAAGCATTTACAAATATAAACGTAGCAGGTGCCCCAGTTGAAGCTCAGCTTCTGGAAAGGACAAGCCACCCTAACTTGGGCTTGGCAAAGATAAAGCAAGGCTGTGCGCTCATAGATTCCATAGCAGAAAACAATCTAGAATCCTTCCTGGAGGTGAATTGATGATGTACTGGAGCGTAATCTGTATCTGACTGTGACGCGCGGGTTCTATCTTCCTTTCCTGCAGACACAGAGCAGCTGGTTCTCCCTTTATGTAAGCTCCGCCCGCTGAGCCACGCCCCGTCCACCCTCGTAGTAGGCAAAGGAATTCCCGCCTTTTACCAGGATGATGGACAGCTTTCCAAAACGACACCACTGCGTTTACCGCCGATTCAGGTCGTGCGTTGTTGGTGCGCAGAAGCACGAGGACATCTCCACAAAGACGCACTAGTATCAATCACATTGCCAAAGGCACACAAGGTTGCTGGTGAGGTTTCCCCCGTGGCCCATCACGTAGTCTTAGTGTACAATATACACAGGGCATATGAAAACATGCTAGGTAACGCTTACTGACTTACTCGTAGAAAATACTCCGGTTGGGTAGGCCATGATGCTCATTTTACAGAAACTAAACCTCAACAGGAAGCACTTACAAATATAAACGTAGCAGGTGCCCCAGTTGAAGCTCAGCTTCTGGAAAGGACAAGCCACCCTAACTATCGGGCTTGGCAAAGATAAAGCAAGGCTGTGCGCTCAGAGATCCTATAGCAGAAAAAGATCTAGAATCCTTCCTGGAGGTGAATTGATGATGTACTGGAGCGTAATCTGTATCTGACTGTGACGCGCGGGTTCTATCTTCCTCTCCTGCAGACACAGAGTAGAAGGTTCTCCCTTTATGAATCACCTGTAAGCTCCGCCCACTGAGCCACGCCCCGTCCTCCCTCGTAGTAGGCAAAGGAATTCCCGCCTTTTACCAGGATGATGGACAGCTTTCCAAAACGACACCACTGCGTTTACCGCCGATTCAGGTCGTGCGTTGTTGGTGCGCAGAAGCACGAGGACATCTCCACAAAGACGCACTAGTAACGATCACATTGCCAAAGGCACACAAGGTTGCTGGTGAGGTTTCCCCCGTGGCCCATCACGTAGTCTTAGTGTACAATATAAACGGGGCATATGAAAACATGCTAGGTAACGCTTACTGACTTACTCGTAGAAAATACTCCGGTTGGGTAGGCCATGATGCTCATTTTACAGAAACTAAACCTCAACAGGAAGCACTTACAAATATAAACGTAGCAGGTGCCCCAGGTGAAGCTCAGCTTCTGGAAAGGACAAGCCACCCTAACTCTTGGGCGTGGGAAAGATAAAGCAAGGCTGTGCGCTCATAGATTCCATAGCAGAAAAAGATCTAGAATCCTTCCTGGAGGTGAACTGATGATGTACTGGAGCGTAATCTGTATCTGACTGTGACGCGCGGGTTCTATCTTCCTTTCCTGCAGACACAGAGCAGCTGGTTCTCCCTTTATGAATCACCTGTAAGCTCCGCCCGCTGAGCCACGCCCCGTCCACCCTCGTAGTAGGCAAAGGAATTCCCGCCTTTTACCAGGATGATGGACAGCTTTCCAAAACGACACCACTGCGTTTACCGCCGATTCAGGTCGTGCGTTGTTGGTGCGCAGAAGCACGAGGACATCTCCACAAAGACGCACTAGTAACAATCACATTGCCAAAGGCACACAAGGTTGCTGGTGAGGTTTCCCCCGTGGCCCATCACGTAGTCTTAGTGTACAATATAAACGGGGCATATGAAAACATGCTAGGTAACGCTTACTGACTTACTCGTAGAAAATACTCCGGTTGGGTAGGCCATGATGCTCATTTTACAGAAACTAAACCTCAAAGGAAGCATTTACAAATATAAACGTAGCAGGTGCCCCAGTTGAAGCTCAGCTTCTGGAAAGGACAAGCCACCCTAACTTGGGCTTGGCAAAGATAAAGCAAGGCTGTGCGCTCATAGATTCCATAGCAGAAAAAGATCTAGAATCCTTCCTGGAGGTGAACTGATGATGTACTGGAGCGTAATCTGTATCTGACTGTGACGCGCGGGTTCTATCTTCCTCTTCTGCAGACACAGAGTAGCTGGTTCTCCCTTTATGAATCACCTGTAAGCTCCGCCCGCTGAGCCACGCCCCGTCCACCCTCGTAGTAGGCAAAGGAATTCCCGCCTTTTACCAGGATGATGGACAGCTTTCCAAAACGACACCACTGCGTTTACCGCCGATTCAGGTCGTGCGTTGTTGGTGCGCAGAAGCACGAGGACATCTCCACAAAGACGCACTAGTAACGATCACATTGCCAAAGGCACACAAGGTTGCTGGTGAGGTTTCCCCCGAGGCCCATCACGTAGTCTTAGTGTACAATATAAACGGGGCATATGAAAACATGCTAGGTAACGCTTACTGACTTACTCGTAGAAAATACTCCGTTGGGTAGGCCATGATGCTCATTTTACAGAAACTAAACCTCAACAGGAAGCACTTACAAATATAAACGTAGCAGGTGCCCCAGTTGAAGCTCAGCTTCTGGAAAGGACAAGCCACCCTAACTATTGGGCTTGGCAAAGATAAAGCAAGGCTGTGCGCTCAGAGATCCTATAGCAGAAAAAGATCTAGAATCCTTCCTGGAGGTGAATTGATGATGTACTGGAGCGTAATCTGTATCTGACTGTGACGCGCGGGTTCTATCTTCCTCTCCTGCAGACACAGAGTAGAAGGTTCTCCCTTTATGAATCACCTGTAAGCTCCGCCCACTGAGCCACGCCCCGTCCTCCCTCGTAGTAGGCAAAGGAATTCCCGCCTTTTACCAGGATGATGGACAGCTTTCCAAAACGACACCACTGCGTTTACCGCCGATTCAGGTCGTGCGTTGTTGGTGCGCAGAAGCACGAGGACATCTCCACAAAGACGCACTAGTAACGATCACATTGCCAAAGGCACACAAAGTTGTTGGTGAGGTTTCCCCCGAGGCCCATCACGTAGTCTTAGTGTACAATATAAACGGGGCATATGAAAACATGCTAGGTAACGCTTACTGACTTACTCGTAGAAAATACTCCGGTTGGGTAGGCCATGACGCTCATTTTACAGAAACTAAACCTCAACAGGAAACACTTACAAATATAAACGTAGCAGGTGCCCCAGTTAAAGATCAGCTTCTGGAAAGGACAAGCCACCCTAACTCTTGGGCGTGGGAAAGATAAAGCAAGGCTGTGCGCTCATAGATTCCATAGCAGAAAACAATCTAGAATCCTTCCTGGAGGTGAATTGATGATGTACTGGAGCGTAATCTGTATCTGACTGTGACGCGCGGGTTCTATCTTCCTTTCCTGCAGACACAGAGCAGCTGGTTCTCCCTTTATGAATCACCTGTAAGCTCTGCCCGCTGAGCCACGCCCCGTCCACCCTCGTAGTAGGCAAAGGAATTCCCGCCTTTTACCAGGATGATGGACAGCATTCCAAAACGACACCACTGCGTTTACCGCCGATTCAGGTCGTGCGTTGTTGGTGCGCAGAAGCACGAGGACATCTCCACAAAGACGCACTAGTAACAATCACATTGCCAAAGGCACACAAGGTTGCTGGTGAGGTTTCCCCCGTGGCCCATCACGTAGTCTTAGTGTACAATATACACAGGGCATATGAAAACATGCTAGGTAACGCTTACTGACTTACTCGTAGAAAATACTCCGGTTGGGTAGGCCATGATGCTCATTTTACAGAAACTAAACCTCAAAGGAAGCATTTACAAATATAAACGTAGCAGGTGCCCCAGTTGAAGCTCAGCTTCTGGAAAGGACAAGCCACCCTAACTTGGGCTTGGCAAAGATAAAGCAAGGCTGTGCGCTCATAGATTCCATAGCAGAAAAAGATCTAGAATCCTTCCTGGAGGTGAACTGATGATGTACTGGAGCGTAATCTGTATCTGACTGTGACGCGTGGGTTCTATCTTCCTCTCCTGCAGACACAGAGTAGCTGGTTCTCCCTTTATGAATCACCTGTAAGCTCCGCCCGCTGAGCCACGCCCCGTCCACCCTCGTAGTAGGCAAAGGAATTCCCGCCTTTTACCAGGATGATGGACAGCTTTCCAAAACGACACCACTGCGTTTACCGCCGATTCAGGTCGTGCGTTGTTGATGCGCAGAAGCACGAGGACATCTCCACAAAGACGCACTAGTAACGATCACATTGCCAAAGGCACACAAGGTTGCTGGTGAGGTTTCCCCCGAGGCCCATCACGTAGTCTTAGTGTACAATATAAACGGGGCATATGAAAACATGCTAGGTAACGCTTACTGACTTACTCGTAGAAAATACTCCGTTGGGTAGGCCATGATGCTCATTTTACAGAAACTAAACCTCAACAGGAAGCACTTACAAATATAAACGTAGCAGGTGCCCCAGTTGAAGCTCAGCTTCTGGAAAGGACAAGCCACCCTAACTATTGGGCTTGGCAAAGATAAAGCAAGGCTGTGCGCTCAGAGATCCTATAGCAGAAAAAGATCTAGAATCCTTCCTGGAGGTGAATTGATGATGTACTGCAGCGTAATCTGTATCTGACTGTGGCGCGCGGGTTCTATCTTCCTCTCCTGCAGACACAGAGTAGAAGGTTCTCCCTTTATGAATCACCTGTAAGCTCCGCCCGCTGAGCCACGCCCCGTCCACCCTCGTAGTAGGCAAGGGAATTCCCGCCTTTTACCAGGATGATGGACAGCTTTCCAAAACGACACCACTGCGTTTACCGCCGATTCAGGTTGTGCGCAGAAGCACGAGGACATCTCCACAAAGACGCACTAGTAACGATCACATTGCCAAAGGCACACAAGGTTGCTGGAGACGTTTCCCCCGAGGCCCATCACGTAGTCTTAGTGTACAATATAAACGGGGCATCTGAAAACATGCTAGGTAACGCTTACTGACTTACTCGTAGAAAATACTCCGTTGGGTAGGCCATGATGCTCATTTTACAGAAACTAAACCTCAACAGGAAGCACTTACAAATATAAACGTAGCAGGTGCCCCAGTTGAAGCTCAGCTTCTGGAAAGGACAAGCCACCCTAACTCTTGGGCGTGGGAAAGATAAAGCAAGGCTGTGCGCTCATAGATTCCATAGCAGAAAACAATCTAGAATCCTTCCTGGAGGTGAATTGATGATGTACTGGAGCGTAATCTGTATCTGACTGTGACGCGCGGGTTCTATCTTCCAATCCTGCAGACACAGAGCAGCTGGTTCTCCCTTTATGAATCACCTGTAAGCTCTGCCCGCTGAGCCACGCCCCGTCCACCCTCGTAGTAGGCAAGGGAATTCCCGCCTTTTACCAGGATGATGGACAGCTTTCCAAAACGACACCACTGCGTTTACCGCCGATTCAGGTTGTGCGCAGAAGCACGAGGACATCTCCACAAAGACGCACTAGTAACGATCACATTGCCAAAGGCACACAAGGTTGCTGGAGACGTTTCCCCCGAGGCCCATCACGTAGTCTTAGTGTACAATATAAACGGGGCATCTGAAAACATGCTAGGTAACGCTTACTGACTTACTCGTAGAAAATACTCCGTTGGGTAGGCCATGATGCTCATTTTACAGAAACTAAACCTCAACAGGAAGCACTTACAAATATAAACGTAGCAGGTGCCCCAGTTGAAGCTCAGCTTCTGGAAAGGACAAGCCACCCTAACTATTGGGCTTGGCAAAGATAAAGCAAGGCTGTGCGCTCAGAGATCCTATAGCAGAAAAAGATCTAGAATCCTTCCTGGAGGTGAATTGATGATGTACTGGAGCGTAATCTGTATCTGACTGTGACGCGCGGGTTCTATCTTCCTCTCCTGCAGACACAGAGTAGAAGGTTCTCCCTTTATGAATCACCTGTAAGCTCCGCCCACTGAGCCACGCCCCGTCCTCCCTCGTAGTAGGCAAAGGAATTCCCGCCTTTTACCAGGATGATGGACAGCTTTCCAAAACGACACCACTGCGTTTACCGCCGATTCAGGTCGTGCGTTGTTGGTGCGCAGAAGCACGAGGACATCTCCACAAAGACGCACTAGTAACGATCACATTGCCAAAGGCACAAAAGGTTGCTGGTGAGGTGTCCCCCGTGGCCCATCACGTAGTCTTAGTGTACAATATACACGGGGCATATGAAAACATGCTAGGTAACGCTTACTGACTTACTCGTAGAAAATACTCCGGTTGGGTAGGCCATGATGCTCATTTTACAGAAACTAAACCTCAACAGGAAGCACTTACAAATATAAACGTAGCAGGTGCCCCAGGTGAAGCTCAGCTTCTGGAAAGGACAAGCCACCCTAACTCTTGGGCGTGGGAAAGATAAAGCAAGGCTGTGCGCTCATAGATTCCATAGCAGAAAACAATCTAGAATCCTTCCTGGAGGTGAATTGATGATGTACTGGAGCGTAATCTGTATCTGACTGTGACGCGCGGGTTCTATCTTCCTTTCCTGCAGACACAGAGCAGCTGGTTCTCCCTTTATGAATCACCTGTAAGCTCTGCCCGCTGAGCCACGCCCCGTCCACCCTCGTAGTAGGCAAAGGAATTCCCGCCTTTTACCAGGATGATGGACAGCTTTCCAAAACGACACCACTGCGTTTACCGCCGATTCAGGTCGTGCGTTGTTGGTGCGCAGAAGCACGAGGACATCTCCACAAAGACGCACTAGTAACAATCACATTGCCAAAGGCACACAAGGTTGCTGGTGAGGTTTCCCCCGTGGCCCATCACGTAGTCATAGTGTACAATATACACAGGGCATATGAAAACATGCTAGGTAACGCTTACTGACTTACTCGTAGAAAATACTCCGGTTGGGTAGGCCATGATGCTCATTTTACAGAAACTAAACCTCAAAGGAAGCATTTACAAATATAAACGTAGCAGGTGCCCCAGTTGAAGCTCAGCTTCTGGAAAGGACAAGCCACCCTAACTTGGGCTTGGCAAAGATAAAGCAAGGCTGTGCGCTCATAGATTCCATAGCAGAAAACAATCTAGAATCCTTCCTGGAGGTGAATTGATGATGTACTGGAGCGTAATCTGTATCTGACTGTGACGCGCGGGTTCTATCTTCCTTTCCTGCAGACACAGAGCAGCTGGTTCTCCCTTTATGTAAGCTCCGCCCGCTGAGCCACGCCCCGTCCACCCTCGTAGTAGGCAAAGGAATTCCCGCCTTTTACCAGGATGATGGACAGCTTGCCAAAACGACACCACTGCGTTTACCGCCGATTCAGGTCGTGCGTTGTTGATGCGCAGAAGCACGAGGACATCTCCACAAAGACGCACTAGTAACGATCACATTGCCAAAGGCACACAAGGTTGCTGGTGAGGTTTCCCCCGAGGCCCATCACGTAGTCTTAGTGTACAATATAAACGGGGCATATGAAAACATGCTAGGTAACGCTTACTGACTTACTCGTAGAAAATACTCCGGTTGGGTAGGCCATGATGCTCATTTTACAGAAACTAAACCTCAACAGGAAGCACTTACAAATATAAACGTAGCAGGTGCCCCAGGTGAAGCTCAGCTTCTGGAAAGGACAAGCCACCCTAACTCTTGGGCGTGGGAAAGATAAAGCAAGGCTGTGCGCTCATAGATTCCATAGAAGAAAACAATCTAGAATCCTTCCTGGAGGTGAATTGATGATGTACTGGAGCGTAATCTGATTCTGACTGTGACGCGCGGGTTCTATCTTCCTTTCCTGCAGACACAGAGCAGCTGGTTCTCCCTTTATGTAAGCTCCGCCCGCTGAGCCACGCCCCGTCCACCCTCGTAGTAGGCAAAGGAATTCCCGCCTTTTACCAGGATGATGGACAGCTTTCCAAAACGACACCACTGCGTTTACCGCCGATTCAGGTCGTGCGTTGTTGGTGCGCAGAAGCACGAGGACATCTCCACAAAGACGCACTAGTAACAATCACATTGCCAAAGGCACACAAGGTTGCTGGTGAGGTTTCCCCCGTGGCCCATCACGTAGTCTTAGTGTACAATATACACAGGGCATATGAAAACATGCTAGGTAACGCTTACTGACTTACTCGTAGAAAATACTCCGGTTGGGTAGGCCATGATGCTCATTTTACAGAAACTAAACCTCAACAGGAAGCACTTACAAATATAAACGTAGCAGGTGCCCCAGTTGAAGCTCAGCTTCTGGAAAGGACAAGCCACCCTAACTATTGGGCTTGGCAAAGATAAAGCAAGGCTGTGCGCTCAGAGATCCTATAGCAGAAAAAGATCTAGAATCCTTCCTGGAGGTGAATTGATGATGTACTGGAGCGTAATCTGTATCTGACTGTGACGCGCGGGTTCTATCTTCCTCTCCTGCAGACACAGAGTAGAAGGTTCTCCCTTTATGAATCACCTGTAAGCTCCGCCCACTGAGCCACGCCCCGTCCTCCCTCGTAGTAGGCAAAGGAATTCCCGCCTTTTACCAGGATGATGGACAGCTTTCCAAAACGACACCACTGCGTTTACCGCTGATTCAGGTCGTGCGTTGTTGGTGCGCAGAAGCACGAGGACATCTCCACAAAGACGCACTAGTAACGATCACATTGCCAAAGGCACACAAAGTTGCTGGTGAGGTTTCCCCCGTGGCCCATCACGTAGTCTTAGTGTACAATATAAACGGGGCATATGAAAACATGCTAGGTAACGCTTACTGACTTACTCGTAGAAAATACTCCGGTTGGGTAGGCCATGATGCTCATTTTACAGAAACTAAACCTCAACAGGAAACACTTACAAATATAAACGTAGCAGGTGCCCCAGTTAAAGATCAGCTTCTGGAAAGGACAAGCCACCCTAACTCTTGGGCTTGGCAAAGATAAAGCAAGGCTGTGCGCTCATAGATTCCATAGCAGAAAACAATCTAGAATCCTTCCTGGAGGTGAATTGATGATGTACTGGAGCGTAATCTGTATCTGACTGTGACGCGCGGGTTCTATCTTCCAATCCTGCAGACACAGAGCAGCTGGTTCTCCCTTTATGAATCACCTGTAAGCTCTGCCCGCTGAGCCACGCCCCGTCCACCCTCGTAGTAGGCAAGGGAATTCCCGCCTTTTACCAGGATGATGGACAGCTTTCCAAAACGACACCACTGCGTTTACCGCCGATTCAGGTTGTGCGCAGAAGCACGAGGACATCTCCACAAAGACGCACTAGTAACGATCACATTGCCAAAGGCACACAAGGTTGCTGGAGACGTTTCCCCCGAGGCCCATCACGTAGTCTTAGTGTACAATATAAACGGGGCATCTGAAAACATGCTAGGTAACGCTTACTGACTTACTCGTAGAAAATACTCCGTTGGGTAGGCCATGATGCTCATTTTACAGAAACTAAACCTCAACAGGAAGCACTTACAAATATAAACGTAGCAGGTGCCCCAGTTGAAGCTCAGCTTCTGGAAAGGACAAGCCACCCTAACTATTGGGCTTGGCAAAGATAAAGCAAGGCTGTGCGCTCAGAGATCCTATAGCAGAAAAAGATCTAGAATCCTTCCTGGAGGTGAATTGATGATGTACTGGAGCGTAATCTGTATCTGACTGTGACGCGCGGGTTCTATCTTCCTCTCCTGCAGACACAGAGTAGAAGGTTCTCCCTTTATGAATCACCTGTAAGCTCCGCCCACTGAGCCACGCCCCGTCCTCCCTCGTAGTAGGCAAAGGAATTCCCGCCTTTTACCAGGATGATGGACAGCTTTCCAAAACGACACCACTGCGTTTACCGCCGATTCAGGTCGAGCGTTGTTGGTGCGCAGAAGCACGAGGACATCTCCACAAAGACGCACTAGTAACGATCACATTGCCAAAGGCACACAAAGTTGCTGGTGAGGTTTCCCCCGTGGCCCATCACGTAGTCTTAGTGTACAATATAAACGGGGCATATGAAAACATGCTAGGTAACGCTTACTGACTTACTCGTAGAAAATACTCCGGTTGGGTAGGCCATGATGCTTATTTTACAGAAACTAAACCTCAACAGGAAACACTTACAAATATAAACGTAGCAGGTGCCCCAGTTAAAGCTCAGCTTCTGGAAAGGACAAGCCACCCTAACTCTTGGGCGTGGGAAAGATAAAGCAAGGCTGTGCGCTCATAGATTCCATAGCAGAAAACAATCTAGAATCCTTCCTGGAGGTGAATTGATGATGTACTGGAGCGTAATCTGTATCTGACTGTGGCGCGCGGGTTCTATCTTCCTCTCCTGCAGACACAGAGTAGAAGGTTCTCCCTTTATGAATCACCTGTAAGCTCCGCCCGCTGAGCCACGCCCCGTCCACCCTCGTAGTAGGCAAGGGAATTCCCGCCTTTTACCAGGATGATGGACAGCTTTCCAAAACGACACCACTGCGTTTACCGCCGATTCAGGTTGTGCGCAGAAGCACGAGGACATCTCCACAAAGACGCACTAGTAACGATCACATTGCCAAAGGCACACAAGGTTGCTGGAGACGTTTCCCCCGAGGCCCATCACGTAGTCTTAGTGTACAATATAAACGGGGCATCTGAAAACATGCTAGGTAACGCTTACTGACTTACTCGTAGAAAATACTCCGTTGGGTAGGCCATGATGCTCATTTTACAGAAACTAAACCTCAACAGGAAGCACTTACAAATATAAACGTAGCAGGTGCCCCAGTTGAAGCTCAGCTTCTGGAAAGGACAAGCCACCCTAACTATTGGGCTTGGCAAAGATAAAGCAAGGCTGTGCGCTCAGAGATCCTATAGCAGAAAAAGATCTAGAATCCTTCCTGGAGGTGAATTGATGATGTACTGGAGCGTAATCTGTATCTGACTGTGACGCGCGGGTTCTATCTTCCTCTCCTGCAGACACAGAGTAGAAGGTTCTCCCTTTATGAATCACCTGTAAGCTCCGCCCACTGAGCCACGCCCCGTCCTCCCTCGTAGTAGGCAAAGGAATTCCCGCCTTTTACCAGGATGATGGACAGCTTTCCAAAACGACACCACTGCGTTTACCGCTGATTCAGGTCGTGCGTTGTTGGTGCGCAGAAGCACGAGGACATCTCCACAAAGACGCACTAGTAACGATCACATTGCCAAAGGCACACAAAGTTGCTGGTGAGGTTTCCCCCGTGGCCCATCACGTAGTCTTAGTGTACAATATAAACGGGGCATATGAAAACATGCTAGGTAACGCTTACTGACTTACTCGTAGAAAATACTCCGGTTGGGTAGGCCATGATGCTCATTTTACAGAAACTAAACCTCAACAGGAAACACTTACAAATATAAACGTAGCAGGTGCCCCAGTTAAAGATCAGCTTCTGGAAAGGACAAGCCACCCTAACTCTTGGGCGTGGGAAAGATAAAGCAAGGCTGTGCGCTCATAGATTCCATAGCAGAAAACAATCTAGAATCCTTACTGGAGGTGAATTGATGATGTACTGGAGCGTAATCTGTATCTGACTGTGACGCGCGGGTTCTATCTTCCTTTCCTGCAGACACAGAGCAGCTGGTTCTCCCTTTATGAATCACCTGTAAGCTCTGCCCGCTGAGCCACGCCCCGTCCACCCTCGTAGTAGGCAAAGGAATTCCCGCCTTTTACCAGGATGATGGACAGCTTTCCAAAACGACACCACTGCGTTTACCGCCGATTCAGGTCGTGCGTTGTTGGTGCGCAGAAGCACGAGGACATCTCCACAAAGACGCACTAGTAACAATCACATTGCCAAAGGCACACAAGGTTGCTGGTGAGGTTTCCCCCGTGGCCCATCACGTAGTCTTAGTGTACAATATACACAGGGCATATGAAAACATGCTAGGTAACGCTTACTGACTTACTCGTAGAAAATACTCCGGTTGGGTAGGCCATGATGCTCATTTTACAGAAACTAAACCTCAAAGGAAGCATTTACAAATATAAACGTAGCAGGTGCCCCAGTTGAAGCTCAGCTTCTGGAAAGGACAAGCCACCCTAACTTGGGCTTGGCAAAGATAAAGCAAGGCTGTGCGCTCATAGATTCCATAGCAGAAAAAGATCTTGAATCCTTCCTGGAGGTGAACTGATGATGTACTGGAGCGTAATCTGTATCTGACTGTGACGCGCGGGTTCTATCTTCCTCTCCTGCAGACACAGAGTAGCTGGTTCTCCCTTTATGAATCACCTGTAAGCTCCGCCCGCTGAGCCACGCCCCGTCCACCCTCGTAGTAGGCAAAGGAATTCCCGCCTTTTACCAGGATGATGGACAGCTTTCCAAAACGACACCACTGCGTTTACCGCCGATTCAGGTCGTGCGTTGTTGATGCGCAGAAGCACGAGGACATCTCCACAAAGACGCACTAGTAACGATCACATTGCCAAAGGCACACAAGGTTGCTGGTGAGGTTTCCCCCGAGGCCCATCACGTAGTCTTAGTGTACAATATAAACGGGGCATATGAAAACATGCTAGGTAACGCTTACTGACTTACTCGTAGAAAATACTCCGTTGGGTATGCCATGATGCTCATTTTACAGAAACTAAACCTCAACAGGAAGCACTTACAAATATAAACGTAGCAGGTGCCCCAGTTGAAGCTCAGCTTCTGGAAAGGACAAGCCACCCTAACTATTGGGCTTGGCAAAGATAAAGCAAGGCTGTGCGCTCAGAGATCCTATAGCAGAAAAAGATCTAGAATCCTTCCTGGAGGTGAATTGATGATGTACTGGAGCGTAATCTTTATCTGACTGTGACGCGCGGGTTCTATCTTCCTCTCCTGCAGACACAGAGTAGAAGGTTCTCCCTTTATGAATCACCTGTAAGCTCCGCCCACTGAGCCACGCCCCGTCCTCCCTCGTAGTAGGCAAAGGAATTCCCGCCTTTTACCAGGATGATGGACAGCTTTCCAAAACGACACCACTGCGTTTACCGCCGATTCAGGTCGAGCGTTGTTGGTGCGCAGAAGCACGAGGACATCTCCACAAAGACGCACTAGTAACGATCACATTGCCAAAGGCACACAAAGTTGCTGGTGAGGTTTCCCCCGTGGCCCATCACGTAGTCTTAGTGTACAATATAAACGGGGCATATGAAAACATGCTAGGTAACGCTTACTGACTTACTCGTAGAAAATACTCCGGTTGGGTAGGCCATGATGCTTATTTTACAGAAACTAAACCTCAACAGGAAACACTTACAAATATAAACGTAGCAGGTGCCCCAGTTAAAGCTCAGCTTCTGGAAAGGACAAGCCACCCTAACTCTTGGGCGTGGGAAAGATAAAGCAAGGCTGTGCGCTCATAGATTCCATAGCAGAAAACAATCTAGAATCCTTCCTGGAGGTGAATTGATGATGTACTGGAGCGTAATCTGTATCTGACTGTGGCGCGCGGGTTCTATCTTCCTCTCCTGCAGACACAGAGTAGAAGGTTCTCCCTTTATGAATCACCTGTAAGCTCCGCCCGCTGAGCCACGCCCCGTCCACCCTCGTAGTAGGCAAGGGAATTCCCGCCTTTTACCAGGATGATGGACAGCTTTCCAAAACGACACCACTGCGTTTACCGCCGATTCAGGTTGTGCGCAGAAGCACGAGGACATCTCCACAAAGACGCACTAGTAACGATCACATTGCCAAAGGCACACAAGGTTGCTGGAGACGTTTCCCCCGAGGCCCATCACGTAGTCTTAGTGTACAATATAAACGGGGCATCTGAAAACATGCTAGGTAACGCTTACTGACTTACTCGTAGAAAATACTCCGTTGGGTAGGCCATGATGCTCATTTTACAGAAACTAAACCTCAACAGGAAGCACTTACAAATATAAACGTAGCAGGTGCCCCAGTTGAAGCTCAGCTTCTGGAAAGGACAAGCCACCCTAACTATTGGGCTTGGCAAAGATAAAGCAAGGCTGTGCGCTCAGAGATCCTATAGCAGAAAAAGATCTAGAATCCTTCCTGGAGGTGAATTGATGATGTACTGGAGCGTAATCTGTATCTGACTGTGACGCGCGGGTTCTATCTTCCTCTCCTGCAGACACAGAGTAGAAGGTTCTCCCTTTATGAATCACCTGTAAGCTCCGCCCACTGAGCCACGCCCCGTCCTCCCTCGTAGTAGGCAAAGGAATTCCCGCCTTTTACCAGGATGATGGACAGCTTTCCAAAACGACACCACTGCGTTTACCGCCGATTCAGGTCGTGCGTTGTTGGTGCGCAGAAGCACGAGGACATCTCCACAAAGACGCACTAGTAACGATCACATTGCCAAAGGCACAAAAGGTTGCTGGTGAGGTGTCCCCCGTGGCCCATCACGTAGTCTTAGTGTACAATATACACGGGGCATATGAAAACATGCTAGGTAACGCTTACTGACTTACTCGTAGAAAATACTCCGGTTGGGTAGGCCATGATGCTCATTTTACAGAAACTAAACCTCAACAGGAAGCACTTACAAATATAAACGTAGCAGGTGCCCCAGGTGAAGCTCAGCTTCTGGAAAGGACAAGCCACCCTAACTCTTGGGCGTGGGAAAGATAAAGCAAGGCTGTGCGCTCATAGATTCCATAGCAGAAAACAATCTAGAATCCTTCCTGGAGGTGAATTGATGATGTACTGGAGCGTAATCTGTATCTGACTGTGACGCGCGGGTTCTATCTTCCTTTCCTGCAGACACAGAGCAGCTGGTTCTCCCTTTATGAATCACCTGTAAGCTCTGCCCGCTGAGCCACGCCCCGTCCACCCTCGTAGTAGGCAAAGGAATTCCCGCCTTTTACCAGGATGATGGACAGCTTTCCAAAACGACACCACTGCGTTTACCGCCGATTCAGGTCGTGCGTTGTTGGTGCGCAGAAGCACGAGGACATCTCCACAAAGACGCACTAGTAACAATCACATTGCCAAAGGCACACAAGGTTGCTGGTGAGGTTTCCCCCGTGGCCCATCACGTAGTCTTAGTGTACAATATACACAGGGCATATGAAAACATGCTAGGTAACGCTTACTGACTTACTCGTAGAAAATACTCCGGTTGGGTAGGCCATGATGCTCATTTTACAGAAACTAAACCTCAAAGGAAGCATTTACAAATATAAACGTAGCAGGTGCCCCAGTTGAAGCTCAGCTTCTGGAAAGGACAAGCCACCCTAACTTGGGCTTGGCAAAGATAAAGCAAGGCTGTGCGCTCATAGATTCCATAGCAGAAAACAATCTAGAATCCTTCCTGGAGGTGAATTGATGATGTACTGGAGCGTAATCTGTATCTGACTGTGACGCGCGGGTTCTATCTTCCTTTCCTGCAGACACAGAGCAGCTGGTTCTCCCTTTATGTAAGCTCCGCCCGCTGAGCCACGCCCCGTCCACCCTCGTAGTAGGCAAAGGAATTCCCGCCTTTTACCAGGATGATGGACAGCTTTCCAAAACGACACCACTGCGTTTACCGCCGATTCAGGTCGTGCGTTGTTGGTGCGCAGAAGCACGAGGACATCTCCACAAAGACGCACTAGTATCAATCACATTGCCAAAGGCACACAAGGTTGCTGGTGAGGTTTCCCCCGTGGCCCATCACGTAGTCTTAGTGTACAATATACACAGGGCATATGAAAACATGCTAGGTAACGCTTACTGACTTACTCGTAGAAAATACTCCGGTTGGGTAGGCCATGATGCTCATTTTACAGAAACTAAACCTCAACAGGAAGCACTTACAAATATAAACGTAGCAGGTGCCCCAGTTGAAGCTCAGCTTCTGGAAAGGACAAGCCACCCTAACTATCGGGCTTGGCAAAGATAAAGCAAGGCTGTGCGCTCAGAGATCCTATAGCAGAAAAAGATCTAGAATCCTTCCTGGAGGTGAATTGATGATGTACTGGAGCGTAATCTGTATCTGACTGTGACGCGCGGGTTCTATCTTCCTCTCCTGCAGACACAGAGTAGAAGGTTCTCCCTTTATGAATCACCTGTAAGCTCCGCCCACTGAGCCACGCCCCGTCCTCCCTCGTAGTAGGCAAAGGAATTCCCGCCTTTTACCAGGATGATGGACAGCTTTCCAAAACGACACCACTGCGTTTACCGCCGATTCAGGTCGTGCGTTGTTGGTGCGCAGAAGCACGAGGACATCTCCACAAAGACGCACTAGTAACAATCACATTGCCAAAGGCACACAAGGTTGCTGGTGAGGTTTCCCCCGTGGCCCATCACGTAGTCTTAGTGTACAATATAAACGGGGCATATGAAAACATGCTAGGTAACGCTTACTGACTTACTCGTAGAAAATACTCCGGTTGGGTAGGCCATGATGCTCATTTTACAGAAACTAAACCTCAAAGGAAGCATTTACAAATATAAACGTAGCAGGTGCCCCAGTTGAAGCTCAGCTTCTGGAAAGGACAAGCCACCCTAACTTGGGCTTGGCAAAGATAAAGCAAGGCTGTGCGCTCATAGATTCCATAGCAGAAAAAGATCTAGAATCCTTCCTGGAGGTGAACTGATGATGTACTGGAGCGTAATCTGTATCTGACTGTGACGCGCGGGTTCTATCTTCCTCTTCTGCAGACACAGAGTAGCTGGTTCTCCCTTTATGAATCACCTGTAAGCTCCGCCCGCTGAGCCACGCCCCGTCCACCCTCGTAGTAGGCAAAGGAATTCCCGCCTTTTACCAGGATGATGGACAGCTTTCCAAAACGACACCACTGCGTTTACCGCCGATTCAGGTCGTGCGTTGTTGGTGCGCAGAAGCACGAGGACATCTCCACAAAGACGCACTAGTAACGATCACATTGCCAAAGGCACACAAGGTTGCTGGTGAGGTTTCCCCCGAGGCCCATCACGTAGTCTTAGTGTACAATATAAACGGGGCATATGAAAACATGCTAGGTAACGCTTACTGACTTACTCGTAGAAAATACTCCGTTGGGTAGGCCATGATGCTCATTTTACAGAAACTAAACCTCAACAGGAAGCACTTACAAATATAAACGTAGCAGGTGCCCCAGTTGAAGCTCAGCTTCTGGAAAGGACAAGCCACCCTAACTATTGGGCTTGGCAAAGATAAAGCAAGGCTGTGCGCTCAGAGATCCTATAGCAGAAAAAGATCTAGAATCCTTCCTGGAGGTGAATTGATGATGTACTGGAGCGTAATCTGTATCTGACTGTGACGCGCGGGTTCTATCTTCCTCTCCTGCAGACACAGAGTAGAAGGTTCTCCCTTTATGAATCACCTGTAAGCTCCGCCCACTGAGCCACGCCCCGTCCTCCCTCGTAGTAGGCAAAGGAATTCCCGCCTTTTACCAGGATGATGGACAGCTTTCCAAAACGACACCACTGCGTTTACCGCCGATTCAGGTCGTGCGTTGTTGGTGCGCAGAAGCACGAGGACATCTCCACAAAGACGCACTAGTAACGATCACATTGCCAAAGGCACACAAAGTTGTTGGTGAGGTTTCCCCCGAGGCCCATCACGTAGTCTTAGTGTACAATATAAACGGGGCATATGAAAACATGCTAGGTAACGCTTACTGACTTACTCGTAGAAAATACTCCGGTTGGGTAGGCCATGACGCTCATTTTACAGAAACTAAACCTCAACAGGAAACACTTACAAATATAAACGTAGCAGGTGCCCCAGTTAAAGATCAGCTTCTGGAAAGGACAAGCCACCCTAACTCTTGGGCGTGGGAAAGATAAAGCAAGGCTGTGCGCTCATAGATTCCATAGCAGAAAACAATCTAGAATCCTTCCTGGAGGTGAATTGATGATGTACTGGAGCGTAATCTGTATCTGACTGTGACGCGCGGGTTCTATCTTCCTTTCCTGCAGACACAGAGCAGCTGGTTCTCCCTTTATGAATCACCTGTAAGCTCTGCCCGCTGAGCCACGCCCCGTCCACCCTCGTAGTAGGCAAAGGAATTCCCGCCTTTTACCAGGATGATGGACAGCATTCCAAAACGACACCACTGCGTTTACCGCCGATTCAGGTCGTGCGTTGTTGGTGCGCAGAAGCACGAGGACATCTCCACAAAGACGCACTAGTAACAATCACATTGCCAAAGGCACACAAGGTTGCTGGTGAGGTTTCCCCCGTGGCCCATCACGTAGTCTTAGTGTACAATATACACAGGGCATATGAAAACATGCTAGGTAACGCTTACTGACTTACTCGTAGAAAATACTCCGGTTGGGTAGGCCATGATGCTCATTTTACAGAAACTAAACCTCAAAGGAAGCATTTACAAATATAAACGTAGCAGGTGCCCCAGTTGAAGCTCAGCTTCTGGAAAGGACAAGCCACCCTAACTTGGGCTTGGCAAAGATAAAGCAAGGCTGTGCGCTCATAGATTCCATAGCAGAAAAAGATCTAGAATCCTTCCTGGAGGTGAACTGATGATGTACTGGAGCGTAATCTGTATCTGACTGTGACGCGTGGGTTCTATCTTCCTCTCCTGCAGACACAGAGTAGCTGGTTCTCCCTTTATGAATCACCTGTAAGCTCCGCCCGCTGAGCCACGCCCCGTCCACCCTCGTAGTAGGCAAAGGAATTCCCGCCTTTTACCAGGATGATGGACAGCTTTCCAAAACGACACCACTGCGTTTACCGCCGATTCAGGTCGTGCGTTGTTGATGCGCAGAAGCACGAGGACATCTCCACAAAGACGCACTAGTAACGATCACATTGCCAAAGGCACACAAGGTTGCTGGTGAGGTTTCCCCCGAGGCCCATCACGTAGTCTTAGTGTACAATATAAACGGGGCATATGAAAACATGCTAGGTAACGCTTACTGACTTACTCGTAGAAAATACTCCGTTGGGTAGGCCATGATGCTCATTTTACAGAAACTAAACCTCAACAGGAAGCACTTACAAATATAAACGTAGCAGGTGCCCCAGTTGAAGCTCAGCTTCTGGAAAGGACAAGCCACCCTAACTATTGGGCTTGGCAAAGATAAAGCAAGGCTGTGCGCTCAGAGATCCTATAGCAGAAAAAGATCTAGAATCCTTCCTGGAGGTGAATTGATGATGTACTGCAGCGTAATCTGTATCTGACTGTGGCGCGCGGGTTCTATCTTCCTCTCCTGCAGACACAGAGTAGAAGGTTCTCCCTTTATGAATCACCTGTAAGCTCCGCCCGCTGAGCCACGCCCCGTCCACCCTCGTAGTAGGCAAGGGAATTCCCGCCTTTTACCAGGATGATGGACAGCTTTCCAAAACGACACCACTGCGTTTACCGCCGATTCAGGTTGTGCGCAGAAGCACGAGGACATCTCCACAAAGACGCACTAGTAACGATCACATTGCCAAAGGCACACAAGGTTGCTGGAGACGTTTCCCCCGAGGCCCATCACGTAGTCTTAGTGTACAATATAAACGGGGCATCTGAAAACATGCTAGGTAACGCTTACTGACTTACTCGTAGAAAATACTCCGTTGGGTAGGCCATGATGCTCATTTTACAGAAACTAAACCTCAACAGGAAGCACTTACAAATATAAACGTAGCAGGTGCCCCAGTTGAAGCTCAGCTTCTGGAAAGGACAAGCCACCCTAACTCTTGGGCGTGGGAAAGATAAAGCAAGGCTGTGCGCTCATAGATTCCATAGCAGAAAACAATCTAGAATCCTTCCTGGAGGTGAATTGATGATGTACTGGAGCGTAATCTGTATCTGACTGTGACGCGCGGGTTCTATCTTCCAATCCTGCAGACACAGAGCAGCTGGTTCTCCCTTTATGAATCACCTGTAAGCTCTGCCCGCTGAGCCACGCCCCGTCCACCCTCGTAGTAGGCAAAGGAATTCCCGCCTTTTACCAGGATGATGGACAGCTTTCCAAAACGACACCACTGCGTTTACCGCCGATTCAGGTCGTGCGTTGTTGGTGCGCAGAAGCACGAGGACATCTCCACAAAGACGCACTAGTAACAATCACATTGCCAAAGGCACACAAGGTTGCTGGTGAGGTTTCCCCCGTGGCCCATCACGTAGTCTTAGTGTACAATATACACAGGGCATATGAAAACATGCTAGGTAACGCTTACTGACTTACTCGTAGAAAATACTCCGGTTGGGTAGGCCATGATGCTCATTTTACAGAAACTAAACCTCAAAGGAAGCATTTACAAATATAAACGTAGCAGGTGCCCCAGTTGAAGCTCAGCTTCTGGAAAGGGCAAGCCACCCTAACTTGGGCTCGGCAAAGATAAAGCAAGGCTGTGCGCTCATAGATTCCATAGCAGAAAAAGATCTAGAATCCTTCCTGGAGGTGAACTGATGATGTACTGGAGCGTAATCTGTATCTGACTGTGACGCGTGGGTTCTATCTTCCTCTCCTGCAGACACAGAGTAGCTGGTTCTCCCTTTATGAATCACCTGTAAGCTCCGCCCGCTGAGCCACGCCCCGTCCACCCTCGTAGTAGGCAAAGGAATTCCCGCCTTTTACCAGGATGATGGACAGCTTTCCAAAACGACACCACTGCGTTTACCGCCGATTCAGGTCGTGCGTTGTTGGTGCGCAGAAGCACGAGGACATCTCCACAAAGACGCACTAGTATCAATCACATTGCCAAAGGCACACAAGGTTGCTGGTGAGGTTTCCCCCGTGGCCCATCACGTAGTCTTAGTGTACAATATACACAGGGCATATGAAAACATGCTAGGTAACGCTTACTGACTTACTCGTAGAAAATACTCCGGTTGGGTAGGCCATGATGCTCATTTTACAGAAACTAAACCTCAACAGGAAGCACTTACAAATATAAACGTAGCAGGTGCCCCAGTTGAAGCTCAGCTTCTGGAAAGGACAAGCCACCCTAACTATCGGGCTTGGCAAAGATAAAGCAAGGCTGTGCGCTCAGAGATCCTATAGCAGAAAAAGATCTAGAATCCTTCCTGGAGGTGAATTGATGATGTACTGGAGCGTAATCTGTATCTGACTGTGACGCGCGGGTTCTATCTTCCTCTCCTGCAGACACAGAGTAGAAGGTTCTCCCTTTATGAATCACCTGTAAGCTCCGCCCACTGAGCCACGCCCCGTCCTCCCTCGTAGTAGGCAAAGGAATTCCCGCCTTTTACCAGGATGATGGACAGCTTTCCAAAACGACACCACTGCGTTTACCGCCGATTCAGGTCGTGCGTTGTTGGTGCGCAGAAGCACGAGGACATCTCCACAAAGACGCACTAGTAACAATCACATTGCCAAAGGCACACAAGGTTGCTGGTGAGGTTTCCCCCGTGGCCCATCACGTAGTCTTAGTGTACAATATAAACGGGGCATATGAAAACATGCTAGGTAACGCTTACTGACTTACTCGTAGAAAATACTCCGGTTGGGTAGGCCATGATGCTCATTTTACAGAAACTAAACCTCAAAGGAAGCATTTACAAATATAAACGTAGCAGGTGCCCCAGTTGAAGCTCAGCTTCTGGAAAGGACAAGCCACCCTAACTTGGGCTTGGCAAAGATAAAGCAAGGCTGTGCGCTCATAGATTCCATAGCAGAAAAAGATCTAGAATCCTTCCTGGAGGTGAATTGATGATGTACTGGAGCGTAATCTGTATCTGACTGTGACGCGCGGGTTCTATCTTCCTTTCCTGCAGACACAGAGCAGCTGGTTCTCCCTTTATGTAAGCTCCGCCCGCTGAGCCACGCCCCGTCCACCCTCGTAGTAGGCAAAGGAATTCCCGCCTTTTACCAGGATGATGGACAGCTTTCCAAAACGACACCACTGCGTTTACCGCCGATTCAGGTCGTGCGTTGTTGGTGCGCAGAAGCACGAGGACATCTCCACAAAGACGCACTAGTATCAATCACATTGCCAAAGGCACACAAGGTTGCTGGTGAGGTTTCCCCCGTGGCCCATCACGTAGTCTTAGTGTACAATATACACAGGGCATATGAAAACATGCTAGGTAACGCTTACTGACTTACTCGTAGAAAATACTCCGGTTGGGTAGGCCATGATGCTCATTTTACAGAAACTAAACCTCAACAGGAAGCACTTACAAATATAAACGTAGCAGGTGCCCCAGTTGAAGCTCAGCTTCTGGAAAGGACAAGCCACCCTAACTATCGGGCTTGGCAAAGATAAAGCAAGGCTGTGCGCTCAGAGATCCTATAGCAGAAAAAGATCTAGAATCCTTCCTGGAGGTGAATTGATGATGTACTGGAGCGTAATCTGTATCTGACTGTGACGCGCGGGTTCTATCTTCCTCTCCTGCAGACACAGAGTAGAAGGTTCTCCCTTTATGAATCACCTGTAAGCTCCGCCCACTGAGCCACGCCCCGTCCTCCCTCGTAGTAGGCAAAGGAATTCCCGCCTTTTACCAGGATGATGGACAGCTTTCCAAAACGACACCACTGCGTTTACCGCCGATTCAGGTCGTGCGTTGTTGGTGCGCAGAAGCACGAGGACATCTCCACAAAGACGCACTAGTAACAATCACATTGCCAAAGGCACACAAGGTTGCTGGTGAGGTTTCCCCCGTGGCCCATCACGTAGTCTTAGTGTACAATATAAACGGGGCATATGAAAACATGCTAGGTAACGCTTACTGACTTACTCGTAGAAAATACTCCGGTTGGGTAGGCCATGATGCTCATTTTACAGAAACTAAACCTCAAAGGAAGCATTTACAAATATAAACGTAGCAGGTGCCCCAGTTGAAGCTCAGCTTCTGGAAAGGACAAGCCACCCTAACTTGGGCTTGGCAAAGATAAAGCAAGGCTGTGCGCTCATAGATTCCATAGCAGAAAAAGATCTAGAATCCTTCCTGGAGGTGAACTGATGATGTACTGGAGCGTAATCTGTATCTGACTGTGACGCGCGGGTTCTATCTTCCTCTTCTGCAGACACAGAGTAGCTGGTTCTCCCTTTATGAATCACCTGTAAGCTCCGCCCGCTGAGCCACGCCCCGTCCACCCTCGTAGTAGGCAAAGGAATTCCCGCCTTTTACCAGGATGATGGACAGCTTTCCAAAACGACACCACTGCGTTTACCGCCGATTCAGGTCGTGCGTTGTTGGTGCGCAGAAGCACGAGGACATCTCCACAAAGACGCACTAGTAACGATCACATTGCCAAAGGCACACAAGGTTGCTGGTGAGGTTTCCCCCGAGGCCCATCACGTAGTCTTAGTGTACAATATAAACGGGGCATATGAAAACATGCTAGGTAACGCTTACTGACTTACTCGTAGAAAATACTCCGTTGGGTAGGCCATGATGCTCATTTTACAGAAACTAAACCTCAACAGGAAGCACTTACAAATATAAACGTAGCAGGTGCCCCAGTTGAAGCTCAGCTTCTGGAAAGGACAAGCCACCCTAACTATTGGGCTTGGCAAAGATAAAGCAAGGCTGTGCGCTCAGAGATCCTATAGCAGAAAAAGATCTAGAATCCTTCCTGGAGGTGAATTGATGATGTACTGGAGCGTAATCTGTATCTGACTGTGACGCGCGGGTTCTATCTTCCTCTCCTGCAGACACAGAGTAGAAGGTTCTCCCTTTATGAATCACCTGTAAGCTCCGCCCACTGAGCCACGCCCCGTCCTCCCTCGTAGTAGGCAAAGGAATTCCCGCCTTTTACCAGGATGATGGACAGCTTTCCAAAACGACACCACTGCGTTTACCGCCGATTCAGGTCGTGCGTTGTTGGTGCGCAGAAGCACGAGGACATCTCCACAAAGACGCACTAGTAACGATCACATTGCCAAAGGCACACAAAGTTGTTGGTGAGGTTTCCCCCGAGGCCCATCACGTAGTCTTAGTGTACAATATAAACGGGGCATATGAAAACATGCTAGGTAACGCTTACTGACTTACTCGTAGAAAATACTCCGGTTGGGTAGGCCATGACGCTCATTTTACAGAAACTAAACCTCAACAGGAAACACTTACAAATATAAACGTAGCAGGTGCCCCAGTTAAAGATCAGCTTCTGGAAAGGACAAGCCACCCTAACTCTTGGGCGTGGGAAAGATAAAGCAAGGCTGTGCGCTCATAGATTCCATAGCAGAAAACAATCTAGAATCCTTCCTGGAGGTGAATTGATGATGTACTGGAGCGTAATCTGTATCTGACTGTGACGCGCGGGTTCTATCTTCCTTTCCTGCAGACACAGAGCAGCTGGTTCTCCCTTTATGAATCACCTGTAAGCTCTGCCCGCTGAGCCACGCCCCGTCCACCCTCGTAGTAGGCAAAGGAATTCCCGCCTTTTACCAGGATGATGGACAGCATTCCAAAACGACACCACTGCGTTTACCGCCGATTCAGGTCGTGCGTTGTTGGTGCGCAGAAGCACGAGGACATCTCCACAAAGACGCACTAGTAACAATCACATTGCCAAAGGCACACAAGGTTGCTGGTGAGGTTTCCCCCGTGGCCCATCACGTAGTCTTAGTGTACAATATACACAGGGCATATGAAAACATGCTAGGTAACGCTTACTGACTTACTCGTAGAAAATACTCCGGTTGGGTAGGCCATGATGCTCATTTTACAGAAACTAAACCTCAAAGGAAGCATTTACAAATATAAACGTAGCAGGTGCCCCAGTTGAAGCTCAGCTTCTGGAAAGGACAAGCCACCCTAACTTGGGCTTGGCAAAGATAAAGCAAGGCTGTGCGCTCATAGATTCCATAGCAGAAAAAGATCTAGAATCCTTCCTGGAGGTGAACTGATGATGTACTGGAGCGTAATCTGTATCTGACTGTGACGCGTGGGTTCTATCTTCCTCTCCTGCAGACACAGAGTAGCTGGTTCTCCCTTTATGAATCACCTGTAAGCTCCGCCCGCTGAGCCACGCCCCGTCCACCCTCGTAGTAGGCAAAGGAATTCCCGCCTTTTACCAGGATGATGGACAGCTTTCCAAAACGACACCACTGCGTTTACCGCCGATTCAGGTCGTGCGTTGTTGATGCGCAGAAGCACGAGGACATCTCCACAAAGACGCACTAGTAACGATCACATTGCCAAAGGCACACAAGGTTGCTGGTGAGGTTTCCCCCGAGGCCCATCACGTAGTCTTAGTGTACAATATAAACGGGGCATATGAAAACATGCTAGGTAACGCTTACTGACTTACTCGTAGAAAATACTCCGTTGGGTAGGCCATGATGCTCATTTTACAGAAACTAAACCTCAACAGGAAGCACTTACAAATATAAACGTAGCAGGTGCCCCAGTTGAAGCTCAGCTTCTGGAAAGGACAAGCCACCCTAACTATTGGGCTTGGCAAAGATAAAGCAAGGCTGTGCGCTCAGAGATCCTATAGCAGAAAAAGATCTAGAATCCTTCCTGGAGGTGAATTGATGATGTACTGCAGCGTAATCTGTATCTGACTGTGGCGCGCGGGTTCTATCTTCCTCTCCTGCAGACACAGAGTAGAAGGTTCTCCCTTTATGAATCACCTGTAAGCTCCGCCCGCTGAGCCACGCCCCGTCCACCCTCGTAGTAGGCAAGGGAATTCCCGCCTTTTACCAGGATGATGGACAGCTTTCCAAAACGACACCACTGCGTTTACCGCCGATTCAGGTTGTGCGCAGAAGCACGAGGACATCTCCACAAAGACGCACTAGTAACGATCACATTGCCAAAGGCACACAAGGTTGCTGGAGACGTTTCCCCCGAGGCCCATCACGTAGTCTTAGTGTACAATATAAACGGGGCATCTGAAAACATGCTAGGTAACGCTTACTGACTTACTCGTAGAAAATACTCCGTTGGGTAGGCCATGATGCTCATTTTACAGAAACTAAACCTCAACAGGAAGCACTTACAAATATAAACGTAGCAGGTGCCCCAGTTGAAGCTCAGCTTCTGGAAAGGACAAGCCACCCTAACTCTTGGGCGTGGGAAAGATAAAGCAAGGCTGTGCGCTCATAGATTCCATAGCAGAAAACAATCTAGAATCCTTCCTGGAGGTGAATTGATGATGTACTGGAGCGTAATCTGTATCTGACTGTGACGCGCGGGTTCTATCTTCCAATCCTGCAGACACAGAGCAGCTGGTTCTCCCTTTATGAATCACCTGTAAGCTCTGCCCGCTGAGCCACGCCCCGTCCACCCTCGTAGTAGGCAAAGGAATTCCCGCCTTTTACCAGGATGATGGACAGCTTTCCAAAACGACACCACTGCGTTTACCGCCGATTCAGGTCGTGCGTTGTTGGTGCGCAGAAGCACGAGGACATCTCCACAAAGACGCACTAGTAACAATCACATTGCCAAAGGCACACAAGGTTGCTGGTGAGGTTTCCCCCGTGGCCCATCACGTAGTCTTAGTGTACAATATACACAGGGCATATGAAAACATGCTAGGTAACGCTTACTGACTTACTCGTAGAAAATACTCCGGTTGGGTAGGCCATGATGCTCATTTTACAGAAACTAAACCTCAAAGGAAGCATTTACAAATATAAACGTAGCAGGTGCCCCAGTTGAAGCTCAGCTTCTGGAAAGGGCAAGCCACCCTAACTTGGGCTCGGCAAAGATAAAGCAAGGCTGTGCGCTCATAGATTCCATAGCAGAAAAAGATCTAGAATCCTTCCTGGAGGTGAACTGATGATGTACTGGAGCGTAATCTGTATCTGACTGTGACGCGTGGGTTCTATCTTCCTCTCCTGCAGACACAGAGTAGCTGGTTCTCCCTTTATGAATCACCTGTAAGCTCCGCCCGCTGAGCCACGCCCCGTCCACCCTCGTAGTAGGCAAAGGAATTCCCGCCTTTTACCAGGATGATGGACAGCTTTCCAAAACGACACCACTGCGTTTACCGCCGATTCAGGTCGTGCGTTGTTGGTGCGCAGAAGCACGAGGACATCTCCACAAAGACGCACTAGTATCAATCACATTGCCAAAGGCACACAAGGTTGCTGGTGAGGTTTCCCCCGTGGCCCATCACGTAGTCTTAGTGTACAATATACACAGGGCATATGAAAACATGCTAGGTAACGCTTACTGACTTACTCGTAGAAAATACTCCGGTTGGGTAGGCCATGATGCTCATTTTACAGAAACTAAACCTCAACAGGAAGCACTTACAAATATAAACGTAGCAGGTGCCCCAGTTGAAGCTCAGCTTCTGGAAAGGACAAGCCACCCTAACTATCGGGCTTGGCAAAGATAAAGCAAGGCTGTGCGCTCAGAGATCCTATAGCAGAAAAAGATCTAGAATCCTTCCTGGAGGTGAATTGATGATGTACTGGAGCGTAATCTGTATCTGACTGTGACGCGCGGGTTCTATCTTCCTCTCCTGCAGACACAGAGTAGAAGGTTCTCCCTTTATGAATCACCTGTAAGCTCCGCCCACTGAGCCACGCCCCGTCCTCCCTCGTAGTAGGCAAAGGAATTCCCGCCTTTTACCAGGATGATGGACAGCTTTCCAAAACGACACCACTGCGTTTACCGCCGATTCAGGTCGTGCGTTGTTGGTGCGCAGAAGCACGAGGACATCTCCACAAAGACGCACTAGTAACAATCACATTGCCAAAGGCACACAAGGTTGCTGGTGAGGTTTCCCCCGTGGCCCATCACGTAGTCTTAGTGTACAATATAAACGGGGCATATGAAAACATGCTAGGTAACGCTTACTGACTTACTCGTAGAAAATACTCCGGTTGGGTAGGCCATGATGCTCATTTTACAGAAACTAAACCTCAAAGGAAGCATTTACAAATATAAACGTAGCAGGTGCCCCAGTTGAAGCTCAGCTTCTGGAAAGGACAAGCCACCCTAACTTGGGCTTGGCAAAGATAAAGCAAGGCTGTGCGCTCATAGATTCCATAGCAGAAAAAGATCTAGAATCCTTCCTGGAGGTGAACTGATGATGTACTGGAGCGTAATCTGTATCTGACTGTGACGCGCGGGTTCTATCTTCCTCTTCTGCAGACACAGAGTAGCTGGTTCTCCCTTTATGAATCACCTGTAAGCTCCGCCCGCTGAGCCACGCCCCGTCCACCCTCGTAGTAGGCAAAGGAATTCCCGCCTTTTACCAGGATGATGGACAGCTTTCCAAAACGACACCACTGCGTTTACCGCCGATTCAGGTCGTGCGTTGTTGGTGCGCAGAAGCACGAGGACATCTCCACAAAGACGCACTAGTAACGATCACATTGCCAAAGGCACACAAGGTTGCTGGTGAGGTTTCCCCCGAGGCCCATCACGTAGTCTTAGTGTACAATATAAACGGGGCATATGAAAACATGCTAGGAAACGCTTACTGACTTACTCGTAGAAAATACTCCGTTGGGTAGGCCATGATGCTCATTTTACAGAAACTAAACCTCAACAGGAAGCACTTACAAATATAAACGTAGCAGGTGCCCCAGTTGAAGCTCAGCTTCTGGAAAGGACAAGCCACCCTAACTATTGGGCTTGGCAAAGATAAAGCAAGGCTGTGCGCTCAGAGATCCTATAGCAGAAAAAGATCTAGAATCCTTCCTGGAGGTGAATTGATGATGTACTGGAGCGTAATCTGTATCTGACTGTGACGCGCGGGTTCTATCTTCCTCTCCTGCAGACACAGAGTAGAAGGTTCTCCCTTTATGAATCACCTGTAAGCTCCGCCCACTGAGCCACGCCCCGTCCTCCCTCGTAGTAGGCAAAGGAATTCCCGCCTTTTACCAGGATGATGGACAGCTTTCCAAAACGACACCACTGCGTTTACCGCCGATTCAGGTCGTGCGTTGTTGGTGCGCAGAAGCACGAGGACATCTCCACAAAGACGCACTAGTAACGATCACATTGCCAAAGGCACACAAAGTTGTTGGTGAGGTTTCCCCCGAGGCCCATCACGTAGTCTTAGTGTACAATATAAACGGGGCATATGAAAACATGCTAGGTAACGCTTACTGACTTACTCGTAGAAAATACTCCGGTTGGGTAGGCCATGATGCTCATTTTACAGAAACTAAACCTCAACAGGAAACACTTACAAATATAAACGTAGCAGGTGCCCCAGTTAAAGATCAGCTTCTGGAAAGGACAAGCCACCCTAACTCTTGGGCGTGGGAAAGATAAAGCAAGGCTGTGCGCTCATAGATTCCATAGCAGAAAACAATCTAGAATCCTTCCTGGAGGTGAATTGATGATGTACTGGAGCGTAATCTGTATCTGACTGTGACGCGCGGGTTCTATCTTCCTTTCCTGCAGACACAGAGCAGCTGGTTCTCCCTTTATGAATCACCTGTAAGCTCTGCCCGCTGAGCCACGCCCCGTCCACCCTCGTAGTAGGCAAAGGAATTCCCGCCTTTTACCAGGATGATGGACAGCATTCCAAAACGACACCACTGCGTTTACCGCCGATTCAGGTCGTGCGTTGTTGGTGCGCAGAAGCACGAGGACATCTCCACAAAGACGCACTAGTAACAATCACATTGCCAAAGGCACACAAGGTTGCTGGTGAGGTTTCCCCCGTGACCCATCACGTAGTCTTAGTGTACAATATACACAGGGCATATGAAAACATGCTAGGTAACGCTTACTGACTTACTCGTAGAAAATACTCCGGTTGGGTAGGCCATGATGCTCATTTTACAGAAACTAAACCTCAAAGGAAGCATTTACAAATATAAACGTAGCAGGTGCCCCAGTTGAAGCTCAGCTTCTGGAAAGGACAAGCCACCCTAACTTGGGCTTGGCAAAGATAAAGCAAGGCTGTGCGCTCATAGATTCCATAGCAGAAAAAGATCTAGAATCCTTCCTGGAGGTGAACTGATGATGTACTGGAGCGTAATCTGTATCTGACTGTGACGCGTGGGTTCTATCTTCCTCTCCTGCAGACACAGAGTAGCTGGTTCTCCCTTTATGAATCACCTGTAAGCTCCGCCCGCTGAGCCACGCCCCGTCCACCCTCGTAGTAGGCAAAGGAATTCCCGCCTTTTACCAGGATGATGGACAGCTTTCCAAAACGACACCACTGCGTTTACCGCCGATTCAGGTCGTGCGTTGTTGATGCGCAGAAGCACGAGGACATCTCCACAAAGACGCACTAGTAACGATCACATTGCCAAAGGCACACAAGGTTGCTGGTGAGGTTTCCCCCGAGGCCCATCACGTAGTCTTAGTGTACAATATAAACGGGGCATATGAAAACATGCTAGGTAACGCTTACTGACTTACTCGTAGAAAATACTCCGTTGGGTAGGCCATGATGCTCATTTTACAGAAACTAAACCTCAACAGGAAGCACTTACAAATATAAACGTAGCAGGTGCCCCAGTTGAAGCTCAGCTTCTGGAAAGGACAAGCCACCCTAACTATTGGGCTTGGCAAAGATAAAGCAAGGCTGTGCGCTCAGAGATCCTATAGCAGAAAAAGATCTAGAATCCTTCCTGGAGGTGAATTGATGATGTACTGGAGCGTAATCTGTATCTGACTGTGACGCGCGGGTTCTATCTTCCTCTCCTGCAGACACAGAGTAGAAGGTTCTCCCTTTATGAATCACCTGTAAGCTCCGCCCACTGAGCCACGCCCCGTCCTCCCTCGTAGTAGGCAAAGGAATTCCCGCCTTTTACCAGGATGATGGACAGCTTTCCAAAACGACACCACTGCGTTTACCGCCGATTCAGGTCGTGCGTTGTTGGTGCGCAGAAGCACGAGGACATCTCCACAAAGACGCACTAGTAACAATCACATTGCCAAAGGCACACAAGGTTGCTGGTGAGGTTTCCCCCGTGGCCCATCACGTAGTCTTAGTGTACAATATAAACGGGGCATATGAAAACATGATAGGTAACGCTTACTGACTTACTCGTAGAAAATACTCCGGTTGGGTAGGCCATGATGCTCATTTTACAGAAACTAAACCTCAACAGGAAACACTTACAAATATAAACGTAGCAGGTGCCCCAGTTAAAGCTCAGCTTCTGGAAAGGACAAGCCACCCTAACTCTTGGGCGTGGGAAAGATAAAGCAAGGCTGTGCGCTCATAGATTCCATAGCAGAAAACAATCTAGAATCCTTCCTGGAGGTGAATTGATGATGTACTGGAGCGTAATCTGTATCTGACTGTGGCGCGCGGGTTCTATCTTCCTCTCCTGCAGACACAGAGTTGAAGGTTCTCCCTTTATGAATCACCTGTAAGCTCCGCCCGCTGAGCCACGCCCCGTCCACCCTCGTAGTAGGCAAGGGAATTCCCGCCTTTTACCAGGATGATGGACAGCTTTCCAAAACGACACCACTGCGTTTACCGCCGATTCAGGTTGTGCGCAGAAGCACGAGGACATCTCCACAAAGACGCACTAGTAACGATCACATTGCCAAAGGCACACAAGGTTGCTGGAGACGTTTCCCCCGAGGCCCATCACGTAGTCTTAGTGTACAATATAAACGGGGCATCTGAAAACATGCTAGGTAACGCTTACTGACTTACTCGTAGAAAATACTCCGTTGGGTAGGCCATGATGCTCATTTTACAGAAACTAAACCTCAACAGGAAGCACTTACAAATATAAACGTAGCAGGTGCCCCAGTTGAAGCTCAGCTTCTGGAAAGGACAAGCCACCCTAACTCTTGGGCGTGGGAAAGATAAAGCAAGGCTGTGCGCTCATAGATTCCATAGCAGAAAACAATCTAGAATCCTTCCTGGAGGTGAATTGATGATGTACTGGAGCGTAATCTGTATCTGACTGTGACGCGCGGGTTCTATCTTCCAATCCTGCAGACACAGAGCAGCTGGTTCTCCCTTTATGAATCACCTGTAAGCTCTGCCCGCTGAGCCACGCCCCGTCCACCCTCGTAGTAGGCAAAGGAATTCCCGCCTTTTACCAGGATGATGGACAGCTTTCCAAAACGACACCACTGCGTTTACCGCCGATTCAGGTCGTGCGTTGTTGGTGCGCAGAAGCACGAGGACATCTCCACAAAGACGCACTAGTAACAATCACATTGCCAAAGGCACACAAGGTTGCTGGTGAGGTTTCCCCCGTGGCCCATCACGTAGTCTTAGTGTACAATATACACAGGGCATATGAAAACATGCTAGGTAACGCTTACTGACTTACTCGTAGAAAATACTCCGGTTGGGTAGGCCATGATGCTCATTTTACAGAAACTAAACCTCAAAGGAAGCATTTACAAATATAAACGTAGCAGGTGCCCCAGTTGAAGCTCAGCTTCTGGAAAGGACAAGCCACCCTAACTTGGGCTCGGCAAAGATAAAGCAAGGCTGTGCGCTCATAGATTCCATAGCAGAAAAAGATCTAGAATCCTTCCTGGAGGTGAACTGATGATGTACTGGAGCGTAATCTGTATCTGACTGTGACGCGTGGGTTCTATCTTCCTCTCCTGCAGACACAGAGTAGCTGGTTCTCCCTTTATGAATCACCTGTAAGCTCCGCCCGCTGAGCCACGCCCCGTCCACCCTCGTAGTAGGCAAAGGAATTCCCGCCTTTTACCAGGATGATGGACAGCTTTCCAAAACGACAGCACTGCGTTTACCGCCGATTCAGGTCGTGCGTTGTTGATGCGCAGAAGCACGAGGACATCTCCACAAAGACGCACTAGTAACGATCACATTGCCAAAGGCACACAAGGTTGCTGGTGAGGTTTCCCCCGAGGCCCATCACGTAGTCTTAGTGTACAATATAAACGGGGCATATGAAAACATGCTAGGTAACGCTTACTGACTTACTCGTAGAAAATACTCCGGTTGGGTAGGCCATGATGCTCATTTTACAGAAACTAAACCTCAACAGGAAGCACTTACAAATATAAACGTAGCAGGTGCCCCAGGTGAAGCTCAGCTTCTGGAAAGGACAAGCCACCCTAACTCTTGGGCGTGGGAAAGATAAAGCAAGGCTGTGCGCTCATAGATTCCATAGCAGAAAACAATCTAGAATCCTTCCTGGAGGTGAATTGATGATGTACTGGAGCGTAATCTGTATCTGACTGTGACGCGCGGGTTCTATCTTCCTTTCCTGCAGACACAGAGCAGCTGGTTCTCCCTTTATGTAAGCTCCGCCCGCTGAGCCAAGCCCCGTCCACCCTCGTAGTAGGCAAAGGAATTCCCGCCTTTTACCAGGATGATGGACAGCTTTCCAAAACGACACCACTGCGTTTACCGCCGATTCAGGTCGTGCGTTGTTGGTGCGCAGAAGCACGAGGACATCTCCACAAAGACGCACTAGTAACAATCACATTGCCAAAGGCACACAAGGTTGCTGGTGAGGTTTCCCCCGTGGCCCATCACGTAGTCTTAGTGTACAATATACACAGGGCATATGAAAACATGCTAGGTAACGCTTACTGACTTACTCGTAGAAAATACTCCGGTTGGGTAGGCCATGATGCTCATTTTACAGAAACTAAACCTCAACAGGAAGCACTTACAAATATAAACGTAGCAGGTGCCCCAGTTGAAGCTCAGCTTCTGGAAAGGACAAGCCACCCTAACTATTGGGCTTGGCAAAGATAAAGCAAGGCTGTGCGCTCAGAGATCCTATAGCAGAAAAAGATCTAGAATCCTTCCTGGAGGTGAATTGATGATGTACTGGAGCGTAATCTGTATCTGACTGTGACGCGCGGGTTCTATCTTCCTCTCCTGCAGACACAGAGTAGAAGGTTCTCCCTTTATGAATCACCTGTAAGCTCCGCCCACTGAGCCACGCCCCGTCCTCCCTCGTAGTAGGCAAAGGAATTCCCGCCTTTTACCAGGATGATGGACAGCTTTCCAAAACGACACCACTGCGTTTACCGCCGATTCAGGTCGTGCGTTGTTGGTGCGCAGAAGCACGAGGACATCTCCACAAAGACGCACTAGTAACGATCACATTGCCAAAGGCACACAAAGTTGCTGGTGAGGTTTCCCCCGAGGCCCATCACGTAGTCTTAGTGTACAATATAAACGGGGCATATGAAAACATGCTAGGTAACGCTTACTGACTTACTCGTAGAAAATACTCCGGTTGGGTAGGCCATGATGCTCATTTTACAGAAACTAAACCTCAACAGGAAACACTTACAAATATAAACGTAGCAGGTGCCCCAGTTAAAGATCAGCTTCTGGAAAGGACAAGCCACCCTAACTCTTGGGCGTGGGAAAGATAAAGCAAGGCTGTGCGCTCATAGATTCCATAGCAGAAAACAATCTAGAATCCTTCCTGGAGGTGAATTGATGATGTACTGGAGCGTAATCTGTATCTGACTGTGACGCGCGGGTTCTATCTTCCTCTTCTGCAGACACAGAGTAGCTGGTTCTCCCTTTATGAATCACCTGTAAGCTCCGCCCGCTGAGCCACGCCCCGTCCACCCTCGTAGTAGGCAAAGGAATTCCCGCCTTTTACCAGGATGATGGACAGCTTTCCAAAACGACACCACTGCGTTTACCGCCGATTCAGGTCGTGCGTTGTTGGTGCGCAGAAGCACGAGGACATCTCCACAAAGACGCACTAGTAACGATCACATTGCCAAAGGCACACAAGGTTGCTGGTGAGGTTTCCCCCGAGGCCCATCACGTAGTCTTAGTGTACAATATAAACGGGGCATATGAAAACATGCTAGGTAACGCTTACTGACTTACTCGTAGAAAATACTCCGTTGGGTAGGCCATGATGCTCATTTTACAGAAACTAAACCTCAACAGGAAGCACTTACAAATATAAACGTAGCAGGTGCCCCAGTTGAAGCTCAGCTTCTGGAAAGGACAAGCCACCCTAACTATTGGGCTTGGCAAAGATAAAGCAAGGCTGTGCGCTCAGAGATCCTATAGCAGAAAAAGATCTAGAATCCTTCCTGGAGGTGAATTGATGATGTACTGGAGCGTAATCTGTATCTGACTGTGACGCGCGGGTTCTATCTTCCTCTCCTGCAGACACAGAGTAGAAGGTTCTCCCTTTATGAATCACCTGTAAGCTCCGCCCACTGAGCCACGCCCCGTCCTCCCTCGTAGTAGGCAAAGGAATTCCCGCCTTTTACCAGGATGATGGACAGCTTTCCAAAACGACACCACTGCGTTTACCGCCGATTCAGGTCGTGCGTTGTTGGTGCGCAGAAGCACGAGGACATCTCCACAAAGACGCACTAGTAACGATCACATTGCCAAAGGCACACAAAGTTGCTGGTGAGGTTTCCCCCGAGGCCCATCACGTAGTCTTAGTGTACAATATAAACGGGGCATATGAAAACATGCTAGGTAACGCTTACTGACTTACTCGTAGAAAATACTCCGGTTGGGTAGGCCATGATGCTCATTTTACAGAAACTAAACCTCAACAGGAAACACTTACAAATATAAACGTAGCAGGTGCCCCAGTTAAAGATCAGCTTCTGGAAAGGACAAGCCACCCTAACTCTTGGGCGTGGGAAAGATAAAGCAAGGCTGTGCGCTCATAGATTCCATAGCAGAAAACAATCTAGAATCCTTCCTGGAGGTGAATTGATGATGTACTGGAGCGTAATCTGTATCTGACTGTGACGCGCGGGTTCTATCTTCCTTTCCTGCAGACACAGAGCAGCTGGTTCTCCCTTTATGAATCACCTGTAAGCTCTGCCCGCTGAGCCACGCCCCGTCCTCCCTCGTAGTAGGCAAAGGAATTCCCGCCTTTTACCAGGATGATGGACAGCTTTCCAAAACGACACCACTGCGTTTACCGCCGATTCAGGTCGTGCGTTGTTGGTGCGCAGAAGCACGAGGACATCTCCACAAAGACGCACTAGTAACAATCACATTGCCAAAGGCACACAAGGTTGCTGGTGAGGTTTCCCCCGTGGCCCATCACGTAGTCTTAGTGTACAATATAAACGGGGCATATGAAAACATGCTAGGTAACGCTTACTGACTTACTCGTAGAAAATACTCCGGTTGGGTAGGCCATGATGCTCATTTTACAGAAACTAAACCTCAAAGGAAGCATTTACAAATATAAACCTAGCAGGTGCCCCAGTTGAAGCTCAGCTTCTGGAAAGGACAAGCCACCCTAACTTGGGCTTGGCAAAGATAAAGCAAGGCTGTGCGCTCATAGATAACATAGCAGAAAAAGATCTAGAATCCTTCCTGGAGGTGAACTGATGATGTACTGGAGCGTAATCTGTATCTGACTGTGACGCGCGGGTTCTATCTTCCTCTCCTGCAGACACAGAGTAGCTGGTTCTCCCTTTATGAATCACCTGTAAGCTCCGCCCGCTGAGCCACGCCCCGTCCACCCTCGTAGTAGGCAAAGGAATTCCCGCCTTTTACCAGGATGATGGACAGCTTTCCAAAACGACACCACTGCGTTTACCGCCGATTCAGGTCGTGCGTTGTTGATGCGCAGAAGCACGAGGACATCTCCACAAAGACGCACTAGTAACGATCACATTGCCAAAGGCACACAAGGTTGCTGGTGAGGTTTCCCCCGAGGCCCATCACGTAGTCTTAGTGTACAATATAAACGGGGAATATGAAAACATGCTAGGTAACGCTTACTGACTTACTCGTAGAAAATACTCCGATGGGTAGGCCATGATGCTCCTTTTACAGAAACTAAACCTCAACAGGAAGCACTTACAAATATAAACGTAGCAGGTGCCCCAGTTGAAGCTCAGCTTCTGGAAAGGACAAGCCACCCTAACTATTGGGCTTGGCAAAGATAAAGCAAGGCTGTGCGCTCAGAGATCCTATAGCAGAAAAAGATCTAGAATCCTTCCTGGAGGTGAATTGATGATGTACTGGAGCGTAATCTGTATCTGACTGTGACGCGCGGGTTCTATCTTCCTCTCCTGCAGACACAGAGTAGAAGGTTCTCCCTTTATGAATCACCTGTAAGCTCCGCCCACTGAGCCACGCCCCGTCCTCCCTCGTAGTAGGCAAAGGAATTCCCGCCTTTTACCAGGATGATGGACAGCTTTCCAAAACGACACCACTGCGTTTACCGCCGATTCAGGTCGTGCGTTGTTGGTGCGCAGAAGCACGAGGACATCTCCACAAAGACGCACTAGTAACGATCACATTGCCAAAGGCACACAAAGTTGCTGGTGAGGTTTCCCCCGTGGCCCATCACGTAGTCTTAGTGTACAATATAAACGGGGCATATGAAAACATGATAGGTAACGCTTACTGACTTACTCGTAGAAAATACTCCGGTTGGGTAGGCCATGATGCTCATTTTACAGAAACTAAACCTCAACAGGAAACACTTACAAATATAAACGTAGCAGGTGCCCCAGTTAAAGCTCAGCTTCTGGAAAGGACAAGCCACCCTAACTCTTGGGCGTGGGAAAGATAAAGCAAGGCTGTGCGCTCATAGATTCCATAGCAGAAAACAATCTAGAATCCTTCCTGGAGGTGAATTGATGATGTACTGGAGCGTAATCTGTATCTGACTGTGGCGCGCGGGTTCTATCTTCCTCTCCTGCAGACACAGAGTAGAAGGTTCTCCCTTTATGAATCACCTGTAAGCTCCGCCCGCTGAGCCACGCCCCGTCCACCCTCGTAGTAGGCAAGGGAATTCCCGCCTTTTACCAGGATGATGGACAGCTTTCCAAAACGACACCACTGCGTTTACCGCCGATTCAGGTTGTGCGCAGAAGCACGAGGACATCTCCACAAAGACGCACTAGTAACGATCACATTGCCAAAGGCACACAAGGTTGCTGGAGACGTTTCCCCCGAGGCCCATCACGTAGTCTTAGTGTACAATATAAACGGGGCATCTGAAAACATGCTAGGTAACGCTTACTGACTTACTCGTAGAAAATACTCCGTTGGGTAGGCCATGATGCTCATTTTACAGAAACTAAACCTCAACAGGAAGCACTTACAAATATAAACGTAGCAGGTGCCCCAGTTGAAGCTCAGCTTCTGGAAAGGACAAGCCACCCTAACTCTTGGGCGTGGGAAAGATAAAGCAAGGCTGTGCGCTCATAGATTCCATAGCAGAAAACAATCTAGAATCCTTCCTGGAGGTGAATTGATGATGTACTGGAGCGTAATCTGTATCTGACTGTGACGCGCGGGTTCTATCTTCCAATCCTGCAGACACAGAGCAGCTGGTTCTCCCTTTATGAATCACCTGTAAGCTCTGCCCGCTGAGCCACGCCCCGTCCACCCTCGTAGTAGGCAAAGGAATTCCCGCCTTTTACCAGGATGATGGACAGCTTTCCAAAACGACACCACTGCGTTTACCGCCGATTCAGGTCGTGCGTTGTTGGTGCGCAGAAGCACGAGGACATCTTGTAGGAAGTTGGCTCTGTATGTGCTATTTCAAAGTAAGGAATAGCATGCACAGAGTCCAAGGGTTCCCCTTAGAGGTAAAATAGTGGTAAAAATAGATAATACTAATGCTCTATTTTGTGGTAGTGTGGTCGAGCAGTAGGCTTATCCAAGGAGTAGTGTTAAGCATTTGTTGTACATACACATAGACAATAAATGAGGTACACACACTCAGAGACAAATCCAGCCAACAGGTTTTTATATAGAAAAATATCTTTTCTTAGTTTATTTTAAGAACCACAGGTTCAAATTCTACATGTAATATCTCATTCGAAAGGTATTGCAGGTAAGTACTTTAGGAACTTCAAATCATAAAAATTGCATGTATACTTTTCAAGTTATTGACAAATAGCTGTTTTAAAAGTGGACACAGTGCAATTTTCACAGTTCCTGGGGGAGGTAAGTTTTTGTTAGTTTTACCAGGTAAGTAGGACACTTACAGGGTTCAGTTCTTGGTCCAAGGTAGCCCACCGTTGGGGGTTCAGAGCAACCCCAAAGTCACCACACCAGCAGCTCAGGGCCGGTCAGGTGCAGAGTTCAAAGTGGTGCCCAAAACACATAGGCTAGAATGGAGAGAAGGGGGTGCCCCGGTTCCGGTCTGCTTGCAGGTAAGTACCCGCGTCTTCGGAGGGCAGACCAGGGGGGTTTTGTAGGGCACCGGGGGGGACACAAGTCCACACCGAGATTTCACCCTCAGCAGCGCGGGGGCGGCCGGGTGCAGTGTAGAAACAAGCGTCGGGTTTTCAATGTTAGTCTATGAGAGATCTCGGGATCTCTTCAGCGCTGCAGGCAGGCAAGGGGGGGATTCCTCGGGGAAACCTCCACTTGGGCAAGGGAGAGGGACTCCTGGGGGTCACTTCTCCAGTGAAAGTCCGGTCCTTCAGGTCCTGGGGGCTGCGGGTGCAGGGTCTCTCCCAGGCGTCGGGACTTTAGGTTCAAAGAGTCGCGGTCAGGGGAAGCCTCGGGATTCCCTCTGCAGGCGGCGCTGTGGGGGCTCAGGGGGGACAGGTTTTGGTACTCACAGAATCAGAGTAGTCCTGGGGTCCCTCCTGAGGTGTCGGATCGCCACCAGCCGAGTCGGGGTCGCCGGGTGCAGTGTTGCAAGTCTCACGCTTCTTGCGGGGAGCTTGCAGGGTTCTTTAAAGTTGCTGGAAACAAAGTTGCAGCTTTTCTTGGAGCAGGTCCGCTGTCCTCGGGAGTTTCTTGTCTTTTCGAAGCAGGGGCAGTCCTCAGAGGATGTCGAGGTCGCTGGTCCCTTCGGAAGGCGTCGCTGGAGCAGGATCTTTGGAAGGCAGGAGACAGGCCGGTGAGTTTCTGGAGCCAAGGCAGTTGTCGTCTTCTGGTCTTCCGCTGCAGGGGTTTTCAGCTGGGCAGTCCTTCTTCTTGTTGCAGGAATCTAATTTTCTAGGGTTCAGGGTAGCCCTTAAATACTAAATTTAAGGGCGTGTTTAGGTCTGGGGGGTTAGTAGCCAATGGCTACTAGCCCTGAGGGTGGGTACACCCTCTTTGTGCCTCCTCCCAAGGGGAGGGGGTCACAATCCTAACCCTATTGGGGGAATCCTCCATCTGCAAGATGGAGGATTTCTAAAAGTTAGAGTCACCTCAGCTCAGGACACCTTAGGGGCTGTCCTGACTGGCCAGTGACTCCTCCTTGTTATTCTCATTATTTTCTCCGGCCTTGCCGCCAAAAGTGGGGCCTGGCCGGAGGGGGCGGGCAACTCCACTAGCTGGAGTGTCCTGCTGGGTTGGCACAAAGGAGGTGAGCCTTTGAGGCTCACCGCCAGGTGTGACAATTCCTGCCTGGGAGAGGTGTTAGCATCTCCACCCAGTGCAGGCTTTGTTACTGGCCTCAGAGTGACAAAGGCACTCTCCCCATGGGGCCAGCAACATGTCTCGGTTTGTGGCAGGCTGCTAGAACTAGTCAGCCTACACAGATAGTCGGTTAAGTTTCAGGGGGCACCTCTAAGGTGCCCTCTGTGGTGTATTTTACAATAAAATGTACACTGGCATCAGTGTGCATTTATTGTGCTGAGAAGTTTGATACCAAACTTCCCAGTTTTCAGTGTAGCCATTATGGTGCTGTGGAGTTCGTGTTTGACAGACTCCCAGACCATATACTCTTATGGCTACCCTGCACTTACAATGTCTAAGGTTTTGTTTAGACACTGTAGGGGTACCATGCTCATGCACTGGTACCCTCACCTATGGTATAGTGCACCCTGCCTTAGGGCTGTAAGGCCTGCTAGAGGGGTGTCTTACCTATACTGCATAGGCAGTGAGAGGCTGGCATGGCACCCTGAGGGGAGTGCCATGTCGACTTACTCGTTTTGTCCTCACTAGCACACACAAGCTGGCAAGCAGTGTGTCTGTGCTGAGTGAGAGGTCTCCAGGGTGGCATAAGACATGCTGCATCCCTTAGAGACCTTCCTTGGCATCAGGGCCCTTGGTACTAGAAGTACCAGTTACAAGGGACTTATCTGGATGCCAGGGTCTGCCAATTGTGGATACAAAAGTACAGGTTAGGGAAAGAACACTGGTGCTGGGGCCTGGTTAGCAGGCCTCAGCACACTTTCAATTGTAAACATAGCATCAGCAAAGGCAAAAAGTCAGGGGGCAACCATGCCAAGGAGGCATTTCCTTACACAACCCCCCCCCAAACGAAAGAGGATGAGACTAACCTTTCCCAAGAGAGTCTTCATTTTCTAAGTGGAAGAACCTGGAAAGGCCATCTGCATTGGCATGGGCAGTCCCAGGTCTGTGTTCCACTATAAAGTCCATTCCCTGTAGGGAGATGGACCACCTCAACAGTTTAGGATTTTCACCTTTCATTTGCATCAGCCATTTGAGAGGTCTGTGGTCGGTTTGAACTAGGAAGTGAGTCCCAAAGAGGTATGGTCTCAGCTTCTTCAGGGACCAAACCACAGCAAAGGCCTCCCTCTCAATGGCACTCCAACGCTGCTCCCTGGGGAGTAACCTCCTGCTAATGAAAGCAACAGGCTGGTCAAGGCCATCATCATTTGTTTGGGACAAAACTGCCCCTATCCCATGTTCAGAGGCATCAGTCTGCACAATGAACTGCTTAGAATAATCTGGAGCTTTGAGAACTGGTGCTGAGCACATTGCCTGTTTCAGGGTGTCAAAGGCCTGTTGGCAGTCCACAGTCCAGTTCACTTTCTTGGGCATTTTCTTGGAGGTGAGCTCAGTGAGGGCTGTCACAATGGATCCATATCCCTTCACAAACCTCCTGTAGTACCCAGTCAAGCCAAGGAATGCCCTGACTTGAGTCTGGGTTTTTGGAGCTACCCAGTCCAGAATAGTCTGGATCTTGGGTTGGAGTGGCTGAACTTGGCCTCCACCTACAAGGTGTCCCAAGTAAACCACAGTTCCCTGCCCTATCTGGCATTTGGATGCTTTGATAGAGAGGCCTGCAGATTGCAGAGCCTTCAAAACCTTCCTCAGGTGGACCAGGTGATCCTGCCAGGTGGAGCTAAAGACAGCAATATCATCAAGATAAGCTGTGCTAAAGGACTCCAAGCCAGCAAGGACTTGATTCACCAACCTTTGGAAGGTGGCAGGGGCATTCTTTAAACCAAAGGGCATAACAGTAAACTGATAATGCCCATCAGGTGTGGAGAATGCTGTCTTTTCTTTTGCTCCAGGTGCCATTTTTATTTGCCAGTACCCTGCTGTCAAGTCAAAGGTACTTAGAAATTTGGCAGCACCTAATTTATCAATGAGCTCATCAGCTCTTGGAATTGGATGAGCATCTGTCTTGGTGACAGAATTGAGCCCTCTGTAGTCCACACAAAACCTCATCTCTTTCTTTCCATCTGTGGTGTGAGGTTTGGGGACTAAGACCACTGGGCTAGCCCAGGGGCTGTCAGAGCGCTCAATGACTCCCAATTCCAGCATCTTGTGGACTTCCACCTTGATGCTTTCCTTAACATGGTCAGACTGTCTAAAGATTTTGTTCTTGACAGGCATGCTGTCTCCTGTGTCCACATCATGGGTACACAGGTGTGTCTGACCAGGGGTTAAGGAGAAGAGTTCAGGAAACTGTTGTAGGACTCTCCTACAATCAGCTTGCTGTTGGCCAGAGAGGGTGTCTGAGTAGATCACTCCATCTACTGTACCATCTTTTGGGTCTGATGACAGAAGATCAGGGAGAGGTTCACTCTCTGCCTCCTGATCCTCATCTGTTACCATCAACAGATTGACATCAGCCCTGTCGTGGAAGAGCTTAAGGCGGTTTACATGGATCACCCTTTTGGGGCTCCTGCTTGTGCCCAGGTCCACCAAGTAGGTGACCTGACTCTTCCTCTCTAGTACTGGGTAAGGGCCACTCCATTTGTCCTGGAGTGCCCTGGGAGCCACAGGCTCCAGAACCCAGACTTTCTGCCCTGGTTGGAACTCAACCAGTGCAGCCTTTTGGTCATACCAAAACTTCTGGAGCTGTTGGCTGGCCTCAAGGTTTTTGGTTGCCTTTTCCATGTACTCTGCCATTCTAGAGCGAAGGCCAAGTACATAGTCCACTATGTCCTGTTTAGGCTCATGGAGAGGTCTCTCCCAGCCTTCTTTAACAAGGGCAAGTGGTCCCCTTACAGGATGACCAAACAGAAGTTCAAAGGGTGAGAACCCTACTCCCTTCTGTGATACCTCCCTGTAAGCGAAAAGCAGACATGGCAGGAGGACATCCCATCTCCTTTTGAGTTTTTCTGGGAGCCCCATGATCATGCCTTTTAATGTCTTGTTGAATCTCTCAACTAAGCCATTAGTTTGTGGATGGTATGGTGTAGTGAATTTATAAGTCACTCCACACTCATTCCACATGTGCTTTAGGTATGCTGACATGAAGTTGGTACCTCTGTCAGACACCACCTCCTTAGGGAAACCCACTCTGGTAAAGATACCAATGAGGGCCTTGGCTACTGCAGGGGCAGTAGTCGACCTAAGGGGAATGGCTTCAGGATACCTGGTAGCATGATCCACTACTACCAGGATATACATATTTCCTGAGGCTGTGGGAGGTTCCAGTGGACCAACTATGTCCACACCCACTCTTTCAAAGGGCACCCCCACCACTGGAAGTGGAATGAGGGGGGCCTTTGGATGCCCACCTGTCTTACCACTGGCTTGACAGGTGGGGCAGGAGAGGCAAAACTCCTTAACCATGTTGGACATATTGGGCCAGTAGAAGTGGTTGACTAACCTCTCCCACGTCTTGGTTTGTCCCAAATGTCCAGCAAGGGGAATGTCATGGGCCAATGTTAGGATGAACTCTCTGAACAGCTGAGGCACTACCACTCTCCTAGTGGCACCAGGTTTGGGGTCTCTGGCCTCAGTGTACAGGAGCCCATCTTCCCAATAGACCCTATGGGTTCCATTTTTCTTGCCTTTGGACTCTTCAGCAGCTTGCTGCCTAAGGCCTTCAAGAGAGGGACAGGTTTCTTGTCCCTTACACAGCTCTTCCCTTGAGGGTCCCCCTGGGCCTAAGAGCTCAACCTGATAAGGTTCAAGCTCCAAAGGCTCAGTTCCCTCAGAGGGCAGAACTTCTTCCTGAGAAGAGAGGTTCCCTTTCTTTTGCTGTGTTGCAGTTGGTTTCCCAACTGACTTTCCTGTTCTCTTGGTAGGCTGGGCCATTTTTCCAGACTCCAGCTCTACTTTTTCACCCTGTGCCTTGCATTGTGCTCTTGTTTTCACACACACCAGTTCAGGGATACCCAGCATTGCTGCATGGGTTTTTAGCTCTACCTCAGCCCATGCTGAGGACTCCAGGTCATTTCCAAGCAGACAGTCCACTGGGATATTTGAGGAGACCACCACCTGTTTCAGGCCATTGACCCCTCCCCATTCTAAAGTAACCATTGCCATGGGATGTACTTTTCTCTGATTGTCAGCGTTGGTGACTGTGTAAGTTTTTCCAGTCAGGTATTGGCCAGGGGAAACCAGTTTCTCTGTCACCATGGTGACACTGGCACCTGTATCCCTCAGGCCCTCTATTCTAGTCCCATTAATTAAGAGTTGCTGTCTGTATTTTTGCATGTTAGGCGGCCAGACAGCTAGTGTGGCTAAATCCACCCCACCCTCAGAAACTAGAGTAGCTTCAGTGTGGACCCTGATTTGCTCTGGGCACACTGTTGATCCCACTTGGAGACTAGCCATACCAGTGTTACCTGGATGGGAGTTTGGAGTGGAACCTTTCTTGGGACAGGCCTTGTCTCCAGTTTGGTGTCCATGCTGTTTACAGCTATGACACCAGGCCTTTTTGGGATCAAAGTTTTTACCCTTGTACCCATTGTTTTGTGAAGAGGCTCTGGGCCCACCCTCCTGTGCAGGTTTTTGGGGGCCTGTAGAAGACTCTTTACTATTTTTAGTTTTGGTTGTCTCATCACCCTTCTGCTGGGGAGTCTTTGTGACCCCTTTCTTTTGGTCACCCCCTGTTGAAGTCTTGGACACCCTTGTCTTGACCCAATGGTCCGCCTTCTTTCCCAATTCTTGGGGAGAAATTGGTCCTAGGTCTACCAGATGCTGATGCAGTTTATCATTGAAACAATTACTTAACAGGTGTTCTTTCACAAATAAATTGTACAGCCCATCATAATTACTTACACCACTGCCTTGAATCCAACCATCTAGTGTTTTCACTGAGTAGTCAACAAAGTCAACCCAGGTCTGGCTCGAGGATTTTTGAGCCCCCCTGAACCTAATCCTGTACTCCTCAGTGGAGAATCCAAAGCCCTCAATCAGGGTACCCTTCATGAGGTCATAAGATTCTGCATCTTGTCCAGAGAGTGTGAGGAGTCTATCCCTACACTTTCCTGTGAACATTTCCCAAAGGAGAGCACCCCAGTGAGATCTGTTCACTTTTCTGGTTACACAAGCCCTCTCAAAAGCTGTGAACCATTTGGTGATGTCATCACCATCTTCATATTTAGTTACAATCCCTTTGGGGATTTTCAACATGTCAGGAGAATCTCTGACCCTATTTATGTTGCTGCCACCATTGATGGGTCCTAGGCCCATCTCTTGTCTTTCCCTCTCTATGGCTAGGATCTGTCTTTCCAAAGCCAATCTTTTGGCCATCCTGGCTAACTGGATGTCCTCTTCACTGGAGTTATCCTCAGTGATTTCAGAGTTGTTGGTCCCTCCTGTGAGGGAACCAGCATCTCTGACTATTATTTGTGGAGTCAGGGCTTGAGAAGCCCTGCTCTCCCTAAGTAGGACTGGAGGGGGGGAATTTCCCTCCAAGTCACTATCTTCATCCTCTGAGTTGCCATCCTCAGAGGGGTTGGCCTTTTCAAACTCTGCCAAAAGCTCCTGGAGCTGTACTTTGGTAGGTTTGGGGCCCATTGCTATTTTCTTTAGTTTACAGAGTGACCTTAGCTCTCTCATCTGTAGATGGAGGTAAGGTGTGGTGTCGAGTTCCACCACATTCACATCTGTGCTAGACATTATGCTTCTAAAAGTTGGAATACTTTTTAAGAAACTAAAACTGGTTCTAGAATCTAATTCAAACTTTTACAAACTTTTAAACTCTAAAAGAAATGCTAAACAGGATCTAACACAAGGCCCTAGCAGGTCTTTTAAGAATTTAGAAAACTTTTCAAATTGCAAAAATCAATTTCTAATGACAATTTTGGAATTTGTCGTGTGATCAGGTATTGGCTGAGTAGTCCAGCAAATGCAAAGTCTTGTACCCCACCGCTGATCCACCAAGGTAGGAAGTTGGCTCTGTATGTGCTATTTCAAAGTAAGGAATAGCATGCACAGAGTCCAAGGGTTCCCCTTAGAGGTAAAATAGTGGTAAAAATAGATAATACTAATGCTCTATTTTGTGGTAGTGTGGTCGAGCAGTAGGCTTATCCAAGGAGTAGTGTTAAGCATTTGTTGTACATACACATAGACAATAAATGAGGTACACACACTCAGAGACAAATCCAGCCAACAGGTTTTTATATAGAAAAATATCTTTTCTTAGTTTATTTTAAGAACCACAGGTTCAAATTCTACATGTAATATCTCATTCGAAAGGTATTGCAGGTAAGTACTTTAGGAACTTCAAATCATAAAAATTGCATGTATACTTTTCAAGTTATTGACAAATAGCTGTTTTAAAAGTGGACACAGTGCAATTTTCACAGTTCCTGGGGGAGGTAAGTTTTTGTTAGTTTTACCAGGTAAGTAGGACACTTACAGGGTTCAGTTCTTGGTCCAAGGTAGCCCACCGTTGGGGGTTCAGAGCAACCCCAAAGTCACCACACCAGCAGCTCAGGGCCGGTCAGGTGCAGAGTTCAAAGTGGTGCCCAAAACACATAGGCTAGAATGGAGAGAAGGGGGTGCCCCGGTTCCGGTCTGCTTGCAGGTAAGTACCCGCGTCTTCGGAGGGCAGACCAGGGGGGTTTTGTAGGGCACCGGGGGGGACACAAGTCCACACCGAGATTTCACCCTCAGCAGCGCGGGGGCGGCCGGGTGCAGTGTAGAAACAAGCGTCGGGTTTTCAATGTTAGTCTATGAGAGATCTCGGGATCTCTTCAGCGCTGCAGGCAGGCAAGGGGGGGATTCCTCGGGGAAACCTCCACTTGGGCAAGGGAGAGGGACTCCTGGGGGTCACTTCTCCAGTGAAAGTCCGGTCCTTCAGGTCCTGGGGGCTGCGGGTGCAGGGTCTCTCCCAGGCGTCGGGACTTTAGGTTCAAAGAGTCGCGGTCAGGGGAAGCCTCGGGATTCCCTCTGCAGGCGGCGCTGTGGGGGCTCAGGGGGGACAGGTTTTGGTACTCACAGAATCAGAGTAGTCCTGGGGTCCCTCCTGAGGTGTCGGATCGCCACCAGCCGAGTCGGGGTCGCCGGGTGCAGTGTTGCAAGTCTCACGCTTCTTGCGGGGAGCTTGCAGGGTTCTTTAAAGTTGCTGGAAACAAAGTTGCAGCTTTTCTTGGAGCAGGTCCGCTGTCCTCGGGAGTTTCTTGTCTTTTCGAAGCAGGGGCAGTCCTCAGAGGATGTCGAGGTCGCTGGTCCCTTCGGAAGGCGTCGCTGGAGCAGGATCTTTGGAAGGCAGGAGACAGGCCGGTGAGTTTCTGGAGCCAAGGCAGTTGTCGTCTTCTGGTCTTCCGCTGCAGGGGTTTTCAGCTGGGCAGTCCTTCTTCTTGTTGCAGGAATCTAATTTTCTAGGGTTCAGGGTAGCCCTTAAATACTAAATTTAAGGGCGTGTTTAGGTCTGGGGGGTTAGTAGCCAATGGCTACTAGCCCTGAGGGTGGGTACACCCTCTTTGTGCCTCCTCCCAAGGGGAGGGGGTCACAATCCTAACCCTATTGGGGGAATCCTCCATCTGCAAGATGGAGGATTTCTAAAAGTTAGAGTCACCTCAGCTCAGGACACCTTAGGGGCTGTCCTGACTGGCCAGTGACTCCTCCTTGTTATTCTCATTATTTTCTCCGGCCTTGCCGCCAAAAGTGGGGCCTGGCCGGAGGGGGCGGGCAACTCCACTAGCTGGAGTGTCCTGCTGGGTTGGCACAAAGGAGGTGAGCCTTTGAGGCTCACCGCCAGGTGTGACAATTCCTGCCTGGGAGAGGTGTTAGCATCTCCACCCAGTGCAGGCTTTGTTACTGGCCTCAGAGTGACAAAGGCACTCTCCCCATGGGGCCAGCAACATGTCTCGGTTTGTGGCAGGCTGCTAGAACTAGTCAGCCTACACAGATAGTCGGTTAAGTTTCAGGGGGCACCTCTAAGGTGCCCTCTGGTGTATTTTACAATAAAATGTACACTGGCATCAGTGTGCATTTATTGTGCTGAGAAGTTTGATACCAAACTTCCCAGTTTTCAGTGTAGCCATTATGGTGCTGTGGAGTTCGTGTTTGACAGACTCCCAGACCATATACTCTTATGGCTACCCTGCACTTACAATGTCTAAGGTTTTGTTTAGACACTGTAGGGGTACCATGCTCATGCACTGGTACCCTCACCTATGGTATAGTGCACCCTGCCTTAGGGCTGTAAGGCCTGCTAGAGGGGTGTCTTACCTATACTGCATAGGCAGTGAGAGGCTGGCATGGCACCCTGAGGGGAGTGCCATGTCGACTTACTCGTTTTGTCCTCACTAGCACACACAAGCTGGCAAGCAGTGTGTCTGTGCTGAGTGAGAGGTCTCCAGGGTGGCATAAGACATGCTGCATCCCTTAGAGACCTTCCTTGGCATCAGGGCCCTTGGTACTAGAAGTACCAGTTACAAGGGACTTATCTGGATGCCAGGGTCTGCCAATTGTGGATACAAAAGTACAGGTTAGGGAAAGAACACTGGTGCTGGGGCCTGGTTAGCAGGCCTCAGCACACTTTCAATTGTAAACATAGCATCAGCAAAGGCAAAAAGTCAGGGGGCAACCATGCCAAGGAGGCATTTCCTTACACATCTCCACAAAGACGCACTAGTAACAATCACATTGCCAAAGGCACACAAGGTTGCTGGTGAGGTTTCCCCCGTGGCCCATCACGTAGTCTTAGTGTACAATATACACAGGGCATATGAAAACATGCTAGGTAACGCTTACTGACTTACTCGTAGAAAATACTCCGGTTGGGTAGGCCATGATGCTCATTTTACAGAAACTAAACCTCAAAGGAAGCATTTACAAATATAAACGTAGCAGGTGCCCCAGTTGAAGCTCAGCTTCTGGAAAGGACAAGCCACCCTAACTTGGGCTCGGCAAAGATAAAGCAAGGCTGTGCGCTCATAGATTCCATAGCAGAAAAAGATCTAGAATCCTTCCTGGAGGTGAACTGATGATGTACTGGAGCGTAATCTGTATCTGACTGTGACGCGTGGGTTCTATCTTCCTCTCCTGCAGACACAGAGTAGCTGGTTCTCCCTTTATGAATCACCTGTAAGCTCCGCCCGCTGAGCCACGCCCCGTCCACCCTCGTAGTAGGCAAAGGAATTCCCGCCTTTTACCAGGATGATGGACAGCTTTCCAAAACGACAGCACTGCGTTTACCGCCGATTCAGGTCGTGCGTTGTTGATGCGCAGAAGCACGAGGACATCTCCACAAAGACGCACTAGTAACGATCACATTGCCAAAGGCACACAAGGTTGCTGGTGAGGTTTCCCCCGAGGCCCATCACGTAGTCTTAGTGTACAATATAAACGGGGCATATGAAAACATGCTAGGTAACGCTTACTGACTTACTCGTAGAAAATACTCCGGTTGGGTAGGCCATGATGCTCATTTTACAGAAACTAAACCTCAACAGGAAGCACTTACAAATATAAACGTAGCAGGTGCCCCAGGTGAAGCTCAGCTTCTGGAAAGGACAAGCCACCCTAACTCTTGGGCGTGGGAAAGATAAAGCAAGGCTGTGCGCTCATAGATTCCATAGCAGAAAACAATCTAGAATCCTTCCTGGAGGTGAATTGATGATGTACTGGAGCGTAATCTGTATCTGACTGTGACGCGCGGGTTCTATCTTCCTTTCCTGCAGACACAGAGCAGCTGGTTCTCCCTTTATGTAAGCTCCGCCCGCTGAGCCAAGCCCCGTCCACCCTCGTAGTAGGCAAAGGAATTCCCGCCTTTTACCAGGATGATGGACAGCTTTCCAAAACGACACCACTGCGTTTACCGCCGATTCAGGTCGTGCGTTGTTGGTGCGCAGAAGCACGAGGACATCTCCACAAAGACGCACTAGTAACAATCACATTGCCAAAGGCACACAAGGTTGCTGGTGAGGTTTCCCCCGTGGCCCATCACGTAGTCTTAGTGTACAATATACACAGGGCATATGAAAACATGCTAGGTAACGCTTACTGACTTACTCGTAGAAAATACTCCGGTTGGGTAGGCCATGATGCTCATTTTACAGAAACTAAACCTCAACAGGAAGCACTTACAAATATAAACGTAGCAGGTGCCCCAGTTGAAGCTCAGCTTCTGGAAAGGACAAGCCACCCTAACTATTGGGCTTGGCAAAGATAAAGCAAGGCTGTGCGCTCAGAGATCCTATAGCAGAAAAAGATCTAGAATCCTTCCTGGAGGTGAATTGATGATGTACTGGAGCGTAATCTGTATCTGACTGTGACGCGCGGGTTCTATCTTCCTCTCCTGCAGACACAGAGTAGAAGGTTCTCCCTTTATGAATCACCTGTAAGCTCCGCCCACTGAGCCACGCCCCGTCCTCCCTCGTAGTAGGCAAAGGAATTCCCGCCTTTTACCAGGATGATGGACAGCTTTCCAAAACGACACCACTGCGTTTACCGCCGATTCAGGTCGTGCGTTGTTGGTGCGCAGAAGCACGAGGACATCTCCACAAAGACGCACTAGTAACAATCACATTGCCAAAGGCACACAAGGTTGCTGGTGAGGTTTCCCCCGTGGCCCATGACGTAGTCTTAGTGTACAATATAAACGGGGCATATGAAAACATGCTAGGTAACGCTTACTGACTTACTCGTAGAAAATACTCCGGTTGGGTAGGCCATGATGCTCATTTTACAGAAACTAAACCTCAAAGGAAGCATTTACAAATATAAACGTAGCAGGTGCCCCAGTTGAAGCTCAGCTTCTGGAAAGGACAAGCCACCCTAACTTGGGCTTGGCAAAGATAAAGCAAGGCTGTGCGCTCATAGATTCCATAGCAGAAAAAGATCTAGAATCCTTCCTGGAGGTGAACTGATGATGTACTGGAGCGTAATCTGTATCTGACTGTGACGCGTGGGTTCTATCTTCCTCTCCTGCAGACACAGAGTAGCTGGTTCTCCCTTTATGAATCACCTGTAAGCTCCGCCCGCTGAGCCACGCCCCGTCCACCCTCGTAGTAGGCAAAGGAATTCCCGCCTTTTACCAGGATGATGGACAGCTTTCCAAAACGACACCACTGCGTTTACCGCCGATTCAGGTCGTGCGTTGTTGATGCGCAGAAGCACGAGGACATCTCCACAAAGACGCACTAGTAATGATCACATTGCCAAAGGCACACAAGGTTGCTGGTGAGGTTTCCCCCGAGGCCCATCACGTAGTCTTAGTGTACAATATAAACGGGGAATATGAAAACATGCTAGGTAACGCTTACTGACTTACTCGTAGAAAATACTCCGATGGGTAGGCCATGATGCTCATTTTACAGAAACTAAACCTCAACAGGAAGCACTTACAAATATAAACGTAGCAGGTGCCCCAGTTGAAGCTCAGCTTCTGGAAAGGACAAGCCACCCTAACTATTGGGCTTGGCAAAGATAAAGCAAGGCTGTGCGCTCAGAGATCCTATAGCAGAAAAAGATCTAGAATCCTTCCTGGAGGTGAATTGATGATGTACTGGAGCGTAATCTGTATCTGACTGTGACGCGCGGGTTCTATCTTCCTCTCCTGCAGACACAGAGTAGAAGGTTCTCCCTTTATGAATCACCTGTAAGCTCCGCCCACTGAGCCACGCCCCGTCCTCCCTCGTAGTAGGCAAAGGAATTCCCGCCTTTTACCAGGATGATGGACAGCTTTCCAAAACGACACCACTGCGTTTACCGCCGATTCAGGTCGTGCGTTGTTGGTGCGCAGAAGCACGAGGACATCTCCACAAAGACGCACTAGTAACGATCACATTGCCAAAGGCACACAAGGTTGCTGGTGAGGTTTCCCCCGTGGCCCATCACGTAGTCTTAGTGTACAATATAAACGGGGCATATGAAAACATGCTAGGTAACGCTTACTGACTTACTCGTAGAAAATACTCCGGTTGGGTAGGCCATGATGCTCATTTTACAGAAACTAAACCTCAACAGGAAACACTTACAAATATAAACGTAGCAGGTGCCCCAGTTAAAGCTCAGCTTCTGGAAAGGACAAGCCACCCTAACTCTTGGGCGTGGGAAAGATAAAGCAAGGCTGTGCGCTCATAGATTCCATAGCAGAAAACAATCTAGAATCCTTCCTGGAGGTGAATTGATGATGTACTGGAGCGTAATCTGTATCTGACTGTGGCGCGCGGGTTCTATCTTCCTCTCCTGCAGACACAGAGTAGAAGGTTCTCCCTTTATGAATCACCTGTAAGCTCCGCCCGCTGAGCCACGCCCCGTCCACCCTCGTAGTAGGCAAGGGAATTCCCGCCTTTTACCAGGATGATGGACAGCTTTCAAAAACGACACCACTGCGTTTACCGCCGATTCAGGTTGTGCGCAGAAGCACGAGGACATCTCCACAAAGACGCACTAGTAACGATCACATTGCCAAAGGCACACAAGGTTGCTGGAGACGTTTCCCCCGAGGCCCATCACGTAGTCTTAGTGTACAATATAAACGGGGCATCTGAAAACATGCTAGGTAACGCTTACTGACTTACTCGTAGAAAATACTCCGTTGGGTAGGCCATGATGCTCATTTTACAGAAACTAAACCTCAACAGGAAGCACTTACAAATATAAACGTAGCAGGTGCCCCATTTGAAGCTCAGCTTCTGGAAAGGACAAGCCACCCTAACTATTGGGCTTGGCAAAGATAAAGCAAGGCTGTGCGCTCAGAGATCCTATAGCAGAAAAAGATCTAGAATCCTTCCTGGAGGTGAATTGATGATGTACTGGAGCGTAATCTGTATCTGACTGTGACGCGCGGGTTCTATCTTCCTCTCCTGCAGACACAGAGTAGAAGGTTCTCCCTTTATGAATCACCTGTAAGCTCCGCCCACTGAGCCACGCCCCGTCCTCCCTCGTAGTAGGCAAAGGAATTCCCGCCTTTTACCAGGATGATGGACAGCTTTCCAAAACGACACCACTGCGTTTACCGCCGATTCAGGTCATGCGTTGTTGGTGCGCAGAAGCACGAGGACATCTCCACAAAGACGCACTAGTAACGATCACATTGCCAAAGGCACACAAGGTTGCTGGTGAGGTGTCCCCCGTGGCCCATCACGTAGTCTTAGTGTACAATATACACGGGGCATATGAAAACATGCTAGGTAACGCTTACTGACTTACTCGTAGAAAATACTCCGGTTGGGTAGGCCATGATGCTCATTTTACAGAAACTAAACCTCAACAGGAAGCACTTACAAATATAAACGTAGCAGGTGCCCCAGGTGAAGCTCAGCTTCTGGAAAGGACAAGCCACCCTAACTCTTGGGCGTGGGAAAGATAAAGCAAGGCTGTGCGCTCATAGATTCCATAGCAGAAAACAATCTAGAATCCTTCCTGGAGGTGAATTGATGATGTACTGGAGCGTAATCTGTATCTGACTGTGACGCGCGGGTTCTATCTTCCTTTCCTGCAGACACAGAGCAGCTGGTTCTCCCTTTATGAATCACCTGTAAGCTCTGCCCGCTGAGCCACGCCCCGTCCACCCTCGTAGTAGGCAAAGGAATTCCCGCCTTTTACCAGGATGATGGACAGCTTTCCAAAACGACACCACTGCGTTTACCGCCGATTCAGGTCGTGCGTTGTTGGTGCGCAGAAGCACGAGGACATCTCCACAAAGACGCACTAGTAACAATCACATTGCCAAAGGCACACAAGGTTGCTGGTGAGGTTTCCCCCGTGGCCCATCACGTAGTCTTAGTGTACAATATACACAGGGCATATGAAAACATGCTAGGTAACGCTTACTGACTTACTCGTAGAAAATACTCCGGTTGGGTAGGCCATGATGCTCATTTTACAGAAACTAAACCTCAAAGGAAGCATTTACAAATATAAACGTAGCAGGTGCCCCAGTTGAAGCTCAGCTTCTGGAAAGGACAAGCCACCCTAACTTGGGCTTGGCAAAGATAAAGCAAGGCTGTGCGCTCATAGATTCCATAGCAGAAAAAGATCTAGAATCCTTCCTGGAGGTTAACTGATGATGTACTGGAGCGTAATCTGTATCTGACTGTGACGCGTGGGTTCTATCTTCCTCTCCTGCAGACACAGAGTAGCTGGTTCTCCCTTTATGAATCACCTGTAAGCTCCGCCCGCTGAGCCACGCCCCGTCCACCCTCGTAGTAGGCAAAGGAATTCCCGCCTTTTACCAGGATGATGGACAGCTTTCCAAAACGACAGCACTGCGTTTACCGCCGATTCAGGTCGTGCGTTGTTGATGCGCAGAAGCACGAGGACATCTCCACAAAGACGCACTAGTAACGATCACATTGCCAAAGGCACACAAGGTTGCTGGTGAGGTTTCCCCCGAGGCCCATCACGTAGTCTTAGTGTACAATATAAACGGGGTATATGAAAACATGCTAGGTAACGCTTACTGACTTACTCGTAGAAAATACTCCGGTTGGGTAGGCCATGATGCTCATTTTACAGAAACTAAACCTCAACAGGAAGCACTTACAAATATAAACGTAGCAGGTGCCCCAGGTGAAGCTCAGCTTCTGGAAAGGACAAGCCACCCTAACTCTTGGGCGTGGGAAAGATAAAGCAAGGCTGTGCGCTCATAGATTCCATAGCAGAAAACAATCTAGAATCCTTCCTGGAGGTGAATTGATGATGTACTGGAGCGTAATCTGTATCTGACTGTGACGCGCGGGTTCTATCTTCCTTTCCTGCAGACACAGAGCAGCTGGTTCTCCCTTTATGAATCACCTGTAAGCTCCGCCCGCTGAGCCACGCCCCGTCCACCCTCGTAGTAGGCAAAGGAATTCCCGCCTTTTACCAGGATGATGGACAGCTTTCCAAAACGACACCCCTGCGTTTACCGCCGATTCAGGTCGTGCGTTGTTGATGCGCAGAAGCACGAGGACATCTCCACAAAGACGCACTAGTAATGATCACATTGCCAAAGGCACACAAGGTTGCTGGTGAGGTTTCCCCCGAGGCCCATCACGTAGTCTTAGTGTACAATATAAACGGGGAATATGAAAACATGCTAGGTAACGCTTACTGACTTACTCGTAGAAAATACTCCGATGGGTAGGCCATGATGCTCATTTTACAGAAACTAAACCTCAACAGGAAGCACTTACAAATATAAACGTAGCAGGTGCCCCAGTTGAAGCTCAGCTTCTGGAAAGGACAAGCCACCCTAACTATTGGGCTTGGCAAAGATAAAGCAAGGCTGTGCGCTCAGAGATCCTATAGCAGAAAAAGATCTAGAATCCTTCCTGGAGGTGAATTGATGATGTACTGGAGCGTAATCTGTATCTGACTGTGACGCGCGGGTTCTATCTTCCTCTCCTGCAGACACAGAGTAGAAGGTTCTCCCTTTATGAATCACCTGTAAGCTCCGCCCACTGAGCCACGCCCCGTCCTCCCTCGTAGTAGGCAAAGGAATTCCCGCCTTTTACCAGGATGATGGACAGCTTTCCAAAACGACACCACTGCGTTTACCGCCGATTCAGGTCGTGCGTTGTTGGTGCGCAGAAGCACGAGGACATCTCCACAAAGACGCACTAGTAACGATCACATTGCCAAAGGCACACAAAGTTGCTGGTGAGGTTTCCCCCGTGGCCCATCACGTAGTCTTAGTGTACAATATAAACGGGGCATATGAAAACATGCTAGGTAACGCTTACTGACTTACTCGTAGAAAATACTCCGGTTGGGTAGGCCATGATGCTCATTTTACAGAAACTAAACCTCAACAGGAAACACTTACAAATATAAACGTAGCAGGTGCCCCAGTTAAAGATCAGCTTCTGGAAAGGACAAGCCACCCTAACTCTTGGGCGTGGGAAAGATAAAGCAAGGCTGTGCGCTCATAGATTCCATAGCAGAAAACAATCTAGAATCCTTCCTGGAGGTGAATTGATGATGTACTGGAGCGTAATCTGTATCTGACTGTGACGCGCGGGTTCTATCTTCCTTTCCTGCAGACACAGAGCAGCTGGTTCTCCCTTTATGAATCACCTGTAAGCTCCGCCCGCTGAGCCACGCCCCGTCCACCCTCGTAGTAGGCAAAGGAATTCCCGCCTTTTACCAGGATGATGGACAGCTTTCCAAAACGACACCACTGCGTTTACCGCCGATTCAGGTCGTGCGTTGTTGATGCGCAGAAGCACGAGGACATCTCCACAAAGACGCACTAGTAACGATCACATTGCCAAAGGCACACAAGGTTGCTGGTGAGGTTTCCCCCGAGGCCCATCACGTAGTCTTAATGTACAATATAAACGGGGCATATGAAAACATGCTAGGTAACGCTTACTGACTTACTCGTAGAAAATACTCCGTTGGGTAGGCCATGATGCTCATTTTACAGAAACTAAACCTCAACAGGAAGCACTTACAAATATAAACGTAGCAGGTGCCCCAGTTGAAGCTCAGCTTCTGGAAAGGACAAGCCACCCTAACTCTTGGGCGTGGGAAAGATAAAGCAAGGCTGTGCGCTCATAGATTCCATAGCAGAAAACAATCTAGAATCCTTCCTGGAGGTGAATTGATGATGTACTGGAGCGTAATCTGTATCTGACTGTGACGCGCGGGTTCTATCTTCCAATCCTGCAGACACAGAGCAGCTGGTTCTCCCTTTATGAATCACCTGTAAGCTCTGCCCGCTGAGCCACGCCCCGTCCACCCTCGTAGTAGGCAAAGGAATTCCCGCCTTTTACCAGGATGATGGACAGCTTTCCAAAACGACACCACTGCGTTTACCGCCGATTCAGGTCGTGCGTTGTTGGTGCGCAGAAGCACGAGGACATCTTGTAGGAAGTTGGCTCTGTATGTGCTATTTCAAAGTAAGGAATAGCATGCACAGAGTCCAAGGGTTCCCCTTAGAGGTAAAATAGTGGTAAAAATAGATAATACTAATGCTCTATTTTGTGGTAGTGTGGTCGAGCAGTAGGCTTATCCAAGGAGTAGTGTTAAGCATTTGTTGTACATACACATAGACAATAAATGAGGTACACACACTCAGAGACAAATCCAGCCAACAGGTTTTTATATAGAAAAATATCTTTTCTTAGTTTATTTTAAGAACCACAGGTTCAAATTCTACATGTAATATCTCATTCGAAAGGTATTGCAGGTAAGTACTTTAGGAACTTCAAATCATAAAAATTGCATGTATACTTTTCAAGTTATTGACAAATAGCTGTTTTAAAAGTGGACACAGTGCAATTTTCACAGTTCCTGGGGGAGGTAAGTTTTTGTTAGTTTTACCAGGTAAGTAGGACACTTACAGGGTTCAGTTCTTGGTCCAAGGTAGCCCACCGTTGGGGGTTCAGAGCAACCCCAAAGTCACCACACCAGCAGCTCAGGGCCGGTCAGGTGCAGAGTTCAAAGTGGTGCCCAAAACACATAGGCTAGAATGGAGAGAAGGGGGTGCCCCGGTTCCGGTCTGCTTGCAGGTAAGTACCCGCGTCTTCGGAGGGCAGACCAGGGGGGTTTTGTAGGGCACCGGGGGGGACACAAGTCCACACCGAGATTTCACCCTCAGCAGCGCGGGGGCGGCCGGGTGCAGTGTAGAAACAAGCGTCGGGTTTTCAATGTTAGTCTATGAGAGATCTCGGGATCTCTTCAGCGCTGCAGGCAGGCAAGGGGGGGATTCCTCGGGGAAACCTCCACTTGGGCAAGGGAGAGGGACTCCTGGGGGTCACTTCTCCAGTGAAAGTCCGGTCCTTCAGGTCCTGGGGGCTGCGGGTGCAGGGTCTCTCCCAGGCGTCGGGACTTTAGGTTCAAAGAGTCGCGGTCAGGGGAAGCCTCGGGATTCCCTCTGCAGGCGGCGCTGTGGGGGCTCAGGGGGGACAGGTTTTGGTACTCACAGAATCAGAGTAGTCCTGGGGTCCCTCCTGAGGTGTCGGATCGCCACCAGCCGAGTCGGGGTCGCCGGGTGCAGTGTTGCAAGTCTCACGCTTCTTGCGGGGAGCTTGCAGGGTTCTTTAAAGTTGCTGGAAACAAAGTTGCAGCTTTTCTTGGAGCAGGTCCGCTGTCCTCGGGAGTTTCTTGTCTTTTCGAAGCAGGGGCAGTCCTCAGAGGATGTCGAGGTCGCTGGTCCCTTCGGAAGGCGTCGCTGGAGCAGGATCTTTGGAAGGCAGGAGACAGGCCGGTGAGTTTCTGGAGCCAAGGCAGTTGTCGTCTTCTGGTCTTCCGCTGCAGGGGTTTTCAGCTGGGCAGTCCTTCTTCTTGTTGCAGGAATCTAATTTTCTAGGGTTCAGGGTAGCCCTTAAATACTAAATTTAAGGGCGTGTTTAGGTCTGGGGGGTTAGTAGCCAATGGCTACTAGCCCTGAGGGTGGGTACACCCTCTTTGTGCCTCCTCCCAAGGGGAGGGGGTCACAATCCTAACCCTATTGGGGGAATCCTCCATCTGCAAGATGGAGGATTTCTAAAAGTTAGAGTCACCTCAGCTCAGGACACCTTAGGGGCTGTCCTGACTGGCCAGTGACTCCTCCTTGTTATTCTCATTATTTTCTCCGGCCTTGCCGCCAAAAGTGGGGCCTGGCCGGAGGGGGCGGGCAACTCCACTAGCTGGAGTGTCCTGCTGGGTTGGCACAAAGGAGGTGAGCCTTTGAGGCTCACCGCCAGGTGTGACAATTCCTGCCTGGGAGAGGTGTTAGCATCTCCACCCAGTGCAGGCTTTGTTACTGGCCTCAGAGTGACAAAGGCACTCTCCCCATGGGGCCAGCAACATGTCTCGGTTTGTGGCAGGCTGCTAGAACTAGTCAGCCTACACAGATAGTCGGTTAAGTTTCAGGGGGCACCTCTAAGGTGCCCTCTGTGGTGTATTTTACAATAAAATGTACACTGGCATCAGTGTGCATTTATTGTGCTGAGAAGTTTGATACCAAACTTCCCAGTTTTCAGTGTAGCCATTATGGTGCTGTGGAGTTCGTGTTTGACAGACTCCCAGACCATATACTCTTATGGCTACCCTGCACTTACAATGTCTAAGGTTTTGTTTAGACACTGTAGGGGTACCATGCTCATGCACTGGTACCCTCACCTATGGTATAGTGCACCCTGCCTTAGGGCTGTAAGGCCTGCTAGAGGGGTGTCTTACCTATACTGCATAGGCAGTGAGAGGCTGGCATGGCACCCTGAGGGGAGTGCCATGTCGACTTACTCGTTTTGTCCTCACTAGCACACACAAGCTGGCAAGCAGTGTGTCTGTGCTGAGTGAGAGGTCTCCAGGGTGGCATAAGACATGCTGCATCCCTTAGAGACCTTCCTTGGCATCAGGGCCCTTGGTACTAGAAGTACCAGTTACAAGGGACTTATCTGGATGCCAGGGTCTGCCAATTGTGGATACAAAAGTACAGGTTAGGGAAAGAACACTGGTGCTGGGGCCTGGTTAGCAGGCCTCAGCACACTTTCAATTGTAAACATAGCATCAGCAAAGGCAAAAAGTCAGGGGGCAACCATGCCAAGGAGGCATTTCCTTACACAACCCCCCCCCCAAACGAAAGAGGATGAGACTAACCTTTCCCAAGAGAGTCTTCATTTTCTAAGTGGAAGAACCTGGAAAGGCCATCTGCATTGGCATGGGCAGTCCCAGGTCTGTGTTCCACTATAAAGTCCATTCCCTGTAGGGAGATGGACCACCTCAACAGTTTAGGATTTTCACCTTTCATTTGCATCAGCCATTTGAGAGGTCTGTGGTCGGTTTGAACTAGGAAGTGAGTCCCAAAGAGGTATGGTCTCAGCTTCTTCAGGGACCAAACCACAGCAAAGGCCTCCCTCTCAATGGCACTCCAACGCTGCTCCCTGGGGAGTAACCTCCTGCTAATGAAAGCAACAGGCTGGTCAAGGCCATCATCATTTGTTTGGGACAAAACTGCCCCTATCCCATGTTCAGAGGCATCAGTCTGCACAATGAACTGCTTAGAATAATCTGGAGCTTTGAGAACTGGTGCTGAGCACATTGCCTGTTTCAGGGTGTCAAAGGCCTGTTGGCAGTCCACAGTCCAGTTCACTTTCTTGGGCATTTTCTTGGAGGTGAGCTCAGTGAGGGCTGTCACAATGGATCCATATCCCTTCACAAACCTCCTGTAGTACCCAGTCAAGCCAAGGAATGCCCTGACTTGAGTCTGGGTTTTTGGAGCTACCCAGTCCAGAATAGTCTGGATCTTGGGTTGGAGTGGCTGAACTTGGCCTCCACCTACAAGGTGTCCCAAGTAAACCACAGTTCCCTGCCCTATCTGGCATTTGGATGCTTTGATAGAGAGGCCTGCAGATTGCAGAGCCTTCAAAACCTTCCTCAGGTGGACCAGGTGATCCTGCCAGGTGGAGCTAAAGACAGCAATATCATCAAGATAAGCTGTGCTAAAGGACTCCAAGCCAGCAAGGACTTGATTCACCAACCTTTGGAAGGTGGCAGGGGCATTCTTTAAACCAAAGGGCATAACAGTAAACTGATAATGCCCATCAGGTGTGGAGAATGCTGTCTTTTCTTTTGCTCCAGGTGCCATTTTTATTTGCCAGTACCCTGCTGTCAAGTCAAAGGTACTTAGAAATTTGGCAGCACCTAATTTATCAATGAGCTCATCAGCTCTTGGAATTGGATGAGCATCTGTCTTGGTGACAGAATTGAGCCCTCTGTAGTCCACACAAAACCTCATCTCTTTCTTTCCATCTGTGGTGTGAGGTTTGGGGACTAAGACCACTGGGCTAGCCCAGGGGCTGTCAGAGCGCTCAATGACTCCCAATTCCAGCATCTTGTGGACTTCCACCTTGATGCTTTCCTTAACATGGTCAGACTGTCTAAAGATTTTGTTCTTGACAGGCATGCTGTCTCCTGTGTCCACATCATGGGTACACAGGTGTGTCTGACCAGGGGTTAAGGAGAAGAGTTCAGGAAACTGTTGTAGGACTCTCCTACAATCAGCTTGCTGTTGGCCAGAGAGGGTGTCTGAGTAGATCACTCCATCTACTGTACCATCTTTTGGGTCTGATGACAGAAGATCAGGGAGAGGTTCACTCTCTGCCTCCTGATCCTCATCTGTTACCATCAACAGATTGACATCAGCCCTGTCGTGGAAGAGCTTAAGGCGGTTTACATGGATCACCCTTTTGGGGCTCCTGCTTGTGCCCAGGTCCACCAAGTAGGTGACCTGACTCTTCCTCTCTAGTACTGGGTAAGGGCCACTCCATTTGTCCTGGAGTGCCCTGGGAGCCACAGGCTCCAGAACCCAGACTTTCTGCCCTGGTTGGAACTCAACCAGTGCAGCCTTTTGGTCATACCAAAACTTCTGGAGCTGTTGGCTGGCCTCAAGGTTTTTGGTTGCCTTTTCCATGTACTCTGCCATTCTAGAGCGAAGGCCAAGTACATAGTCCACTATGTCCTGTTTAGGCTCATGGAGAGGTCTCTCCCAGCCTTCTTTAACAAGGGCAAGTGGTCCCCTTACAGGATGACCAAACAGAAGTTCAAAGGGTGAGAACCCTACTCCCTTCTGTGATACCTCCCTGTAAGCGAAAAGCAGACATGGCAGGAGGACATCCCATCTCCTTTTGAGTTTTTCTGGGAGCCCCATGATCATGCCTTTTAATGTCTTGTTGAATCTCTCAACTAAGCCATTAGTTTGTGGATGGTATGGTGTAGTGAATTTATAAGTCACTCCACACTCATTCCACATGTGCTTTAGGTATGCTGACATGAAGTTGGTACCTCTGTCAGACACCACCTCCTTAGGGAAACCCACTCTGGTAAAGATACCAATGAGGGCCTTGGCTACTGCAGGGGCAGTAGTCGACCTAAGGGGAATGGCTTCAGGATACCTGGTAGCATGATCCACTACTACCAGGATATACATATTTCCTGAGGCTGTGGGAGGTTCCAGTGGACCAACTATGTCCACACCCACTCTTTCAAAGGGCACCCCCACCACTGGAAGTGGAATGAGGGGGGCCTTTGGATGCCCACCTGTCTTACCACTGGCTTGACAGGTGGGGCAGGAGAGGCAAAACTCCTTAACCATGTTGGACATATTGGGCCAGTAGAAGTGGTTGACTAACCTCTCCCACGTCTTGGTTTGTCCCAAATGTCCAGCAAGGGGAATGTCATGGGCCAATGTTAGGATGAACTCTCTGAACAGCTGAGGCACTACCACTCTCCTAGTGGCACCAGGTTTGGGGTCTCTGGCCTCAGTGTACAGGAGCCCATCTTCCCAATAGACCCTATGGGTTCCATTTTTCTTGCCTTTGGACTCTTCAGCAGCTTGCTGCCTAAGGCCTTCAAGAGAGGGACAGGTTTCTTGTCCCTTACACAGCTCTTCCCTTGAGGGTCCCCCTGGGCCTAAGAGCTCAACCTGATAAGGTTCAAGCTCCAAAGGCTCAGTTCCCTCAGAGGGCAGAACTTCTTCCTGAGAAGAGAGGTTCCCTTTCTTTTGCTGTGTTGCAGTTGGTTTCCCAACTGACTTTCCTGTTCTCTTGGTAGGCTGGGCCATTTTTCCAGACTCCAGCTCTACTTTTTCACCCTGTGCCTTGCATTGTGCTCTTGTTTTCACACACACCAGTTCAGGGATACCCAGCATTGCTGCATGGGTTTTTAGCTCTACCTCAGCCCATGCTGAGGACTCCAGGTCATTTCCAAGCAGACAGTCCACTGGGATATTTGAGGAGACCACCACCTGTTTCAGGCCATTGACCCCTCCCCATTCTAAAGTAACCATTGCCATGGGATGTACTTTTCTCTGATTGTCAGCGTTGGTGACTGTGTAAGTTTTTCCAGTCAGGTATTGGCCAGGGGAAACCAGTTTCTCTGTCACCATGGTGACACTGGCACCTGTATCCCTCAGGCCCTCTATTCTAGTCCCATTAATTAAGAGTTGCTGTCTGTATTTTTGCATGTTAGGCGGCCAGACAGCTAGTGTGGCTAAATCCACCCCACCCTCAGAAACTAGAGTAGCTTCAGTGTGGACCCTGATTTGCTCTGGGCACACTGTTGATCCCACTTGGAGACTAGCCATACCAGTGTTACCTGGATGGGAGTTTGGAGTGGAACCTTTCTTGGGACAGGCCTTGTCTCCAGTTTGGTGTCCATGCTGTTTACAGCTATGACACCAGGCCTTTTTGGGATCAAAGTTTTTACCCTTGTACCCATTGTTTTGTGAAGAGGCTCTGGGCCCACCCTCCTGTGCAGGTTTTTGGGGGCCTGTAGAAGACTCTTTACTATTTTTAGTTTTGGTTGTCTCATCACCCTTCTGCTGGGGAGTCTTTGTGACCCCTTTCTTTTGGTCACCCCCTGTTGAAGTCTTGGACACCCTTGTCTTGACCCAATGGTCCGCCTTCTTTCCCAATTCTTGGGGAGAAATTGGTCCTAGGTCTACCAGATGCTGATGCAGTTTATCATTGAAACAATTACTTAACAGGTGTTCTTTCACAAATAAATTGTACAGCCCATCATAATTACTTACACCACTGCCTTGAATCCAACCATCTAGTGTTTTCACTGAGTAGTCAACAAAGTCAACCCAGGTCTGGCTCGAGGATTTTTGAGCCCCCCTGAACCTAATCCTGTACTCCTCAGTGGAGAATCCAAAGCCCTCAATCAGGGTACCCTTCATGAGGTCATAAGATTCTGCATCTTGTCCAGAGAGTGTGAGGAGTCTATCCCTACACTTTCCTGTGAACATTTCCCAAAGGAGAGCACCCCAGTGAGATCTGTTCACTTTTCTGGTTACACAAGCCCTCTCAAAAGCTGTGAACCATTTGGTGATGTCATCACCATCTTCATATTTAGTTACAATCCCTTTGGGGATTTTCAACATGTCAGGAAAATCTCTGACCCTATTTATGTTGCTGCCACCATTGATGGGTCCTAGGCCCATCTCTTGTCTTTCCCTCTCTATGGCTAGGATCTGTCTTTCCAAAGCCAATCTTTTGGCCATCCTGGCTAACTGGATGTCCTCTTCACTGGAGTTATCCTCAGTGATTTCAGAGTTGTTGGTCCCTCCTGTGAGGGAACCAGCATCTCTGACTATTATTTGTGGAGTCAGGGCTTGAGAAGCCCTGCTCTCCCTAAGTAGGACTGGAGGGGGGGAATTTCCCTCCAAGTCACTATCTTCATCCTCTGAGTTGCCATCCTCAGAGGGGTTGGCCTTTTCAAACTCTGCCAAAAGCTCCTGGAGCTGTACTTTGGTAGGTTTGGGGCCCATTGCTATTTTCTTTAGTTTACAGAGTGACCTTAGCTCTCTCATCTGTAGATGGAGGTAAGGTGTGGTGTCGAGTTCCACCACATTCACATCTGTGCTAGACATTATGCTTCTAAAAGTTGGAATACTTTTTAAGAAACTAAAACTGGTTCTAGAATCTAATTCAAACTTTTACAAACTTTTAAACTCTAAAAGAAATGCTAAACAGGATCTAACACAAGGCCCTAGCAGGTCTTTTAAGAATTTAGAAAACTTTTCAAATTGCAAAAATCAATTTCTAATGACAATTTTGGAATTTGTCGTGTGATCAGGTATTGGCTGAGTAGTCCAGCAAATGCAAAGTCTTGTACCCCACCGCTGATCCACCAAGGTAGGAAGTTGGCTCTGTATGTGCTATTTCAAAGTAAGGAATAGCATGCACAGAGTCCAAGGGTTCCCCTTAGAGGTAAAATAGTGGTAAAAATAGATAATACTAATGCTCTATTTTGTGGTAGTGTGGTCGAGCAGTAGGCTTATCCAAGGAGTAGTGTTAAGCATTTGTTGTACATACACATAGACAATAAATGAGGTACACACACTCAGAGACAAATCCAGCCAACAGGTTTTTATATAGAAAAATATCTTTTCTTAGTTTATTTTAAGAACCACAGGTTCAAATTCTACATGTAATATCTCATTCGAAAGGTATTGCAGGTAAGTACTTTAGGAACTTCAAATCATAAAAATTGCATGTATACTTTTCAAGTTATTGACAAATAGCTGTTTTAAAAGTGGACACAGTGCAATTTTCACAGTTCCTGGGGGAGGTAAGTTTTTGTTAGTTTTACCAGGTAAGTAGGACACTTACAGGGTTCAGTTCTTGGTCCAAGGTAGCCCACCGTTGGGGGTTCAGAGCAACCCCAAAGTCACCACACCAGCAGCTCAGGGCCGGTCAGGTGCAGAGTTCAAAGTGGTGCCCAAAACACATAGGCTAGAATGGAGAGAAGGGGGTGCCCCGGTTCCTGTCTGCTTGCAGGTAAGTACCCGCGTCTTCGGAGGGCAGACCAGGGGGGTTTTGTAGGGCACCGGGGGGGACACAAGTCCACACCGAGATTTCACCCTCAGCAGCGCGGGGGCGGCCGGGTGCAGTGTAGAAACAAGCGTCGGGTTTTCAATGTTAGTCTATGAGAGATCTCGGGATCTCTTCAGCGCTGCAGGCAGGCAAGGGGGGGATTCCTCTGGGAAACCTCCACTTGGGCAAGGGAGAGGGACTCCTGGGGGTCACTTCTCCAGTGAAAGTCCGGTCCTTCAGGTCCTGGGGGCTGCGGGTGCAGGGTCTCTCCCAGGCGTCGGGACTTTAGGTTCAAAGAGTCGCGGTCAGGGGAAGCCTCGGGATTCCCTCTGCAGGCGGCGCTGTGGGGGCTCAGGGGGGACAGGTTTTGGTACTCACAGAATCAGAGTAGTCCTGGGGTCCCTCCTGAGGTGTCGGATCGCCACCAGCCGAGTCGGGGTCGCCGGGTGCAGTGTTGCAAGTCTCACGCTTCTTGCGGGGAGCTTGCAGGGTTCTTTAAAGTTGCTGGAAACAAAGTTGCAGCTTTTCTTGGAGCAGGTCCGCTGTCCTCGGGAGTTTCTTGTCTTTTCGAAGCAGGGGCAGTCCTCAGAGGATGTCGAGGTCGCTGGTCCCTTCGGAAGGCGTCGCTGGAGCAGGATCTTTGGAAGGCAGGAGACAGGCCGGTGAGTTTCTGGAGCCAAGGCAGTTGTCGTCTTCTGGTCTTCCGCTGCAGGGGTTTTCAGCTGGGCAGTCCTTCTTCTTGTTGCAGGAATCTAATTTTCTAGGGTTCAGGGTAGCCCTTAAATACTAAATTTAAGGGCGTGTTTAGGTCTGGGGGGTTAGTAGCCAATGGCTACTAGCCCTGAGGGTGGGTACACCCTCTTTGTGCCTCCTCCCAAGGGGAGGGGGTCACAATCCTAACCCTATTGGGGGAATCCTCCATCTGCAAGATGGAGGATTTCTAAAAGTTAGAGTCACCTCAGCTCAGGACACCTTAGGGGCTGTCCTGACTGGCCAGTGACTCCTCCTTGTTATTCTCATTATTTTCTCCGGCCTTGCCGCCAAAAGTGGGGCCTGGCCGGAGGGGGCGGGCAACTCCACTAGCTGGAGTGTCCTGCTGGGTTGGCACAAAGGAGGTGAGCCTTTGAGGCTCACCGCCAGGTGTGACAATTCCTGCCTGGGAGAGGTGTTAGCATCTCCACCCAGTGCAGGCTTTGTTACTGGCCTCAGAGTGACAAAGGCACTCTCCCCATGGGGCCAGCAACATGTCTCGGTTTGTGGCAGGCTGCTAGAACTAGTCAGCCTACACAGATAGTCGGTTAAGTTTCAGGGGGCACCTCTAAGGTGCCCTCTGGTGTATTTTACAATAAAATGTACACTGGCATCAGTGTGCATTTATTGTGCTGAGAAGTTTGATACCAAACTTCCCAGTTTTCAGTGTAGCCATTATGGTGCTGTGGAGTTCGTGTTTGACAGACTCCCAGACCATATACTCTTATGGCTACCCTGCACTTACAATGTCTAAGGTTTTGTTTAGACACTGTAGGGGTACCATGCTCATGCACTGGTACCCTCACCTATGGTATAGTGCACCCTGCCTTAGGGCTGTAAGGCCTGCTAGAGGGGTGTCTTACCTATACTGCATAGGCAGTGAGAGGCTGGCATGGCACCCTGAGGGGAGTGCCATGTCGACTTACTCGTTTTGTCCTCACTAGCACACACAAGCTGGCAAGCAGTGTGTCTGTGCTGAGTGAGAGGTCTCCAGGGTGGCATAAGACATGCTGCATCCCTTAGAGACCTTCCTTGGCATCAGGGCCCTTGGTACTAGAAGTACCAGTTACAAGGGACTTATCTGGATGCCAGGGTCTGCCAATTGTGGATACAAAAGTACAGGTTAGGGAAAGAACACTGGTGCTGGGGCCTGGTTAGCAGGCCTCAGCACACTTTCAATTGTAAACATAGCATCAGCAAAGGCAAAAAGTCAGGGGGCAACCATGCCAAGGAGGCATTTCCTTACACATCTCCACAAAGACGCACTAGTAACAATCACATTGCCAAAGGCACACAAGGTTGCTGGTGAGGTTTCCCCCGTGGCCCATCACGTAGTCTTAGTGTACAATATACACAGGGCATATGAAAACATGCTAGGTAACGCTTACTGACTTACTCGTAGAAAATACTCCGGTTGGGTAGGCCATGATGCTCATTTTACAGAAACTAAACCTCAAAGGAAGCATTTACAAATATAAACGTAGCAGGTGCCCCAGTTGAAGCTCAGCTTCTGGAAAGGACAAGCCACCCTAACTTGGGCTCGGCAAAGATAAAGCAAGGCTGTGCGCTCATAGATTCCATAGCAGAAAAAGATCTAGAATCCTTCCTGGAGGTGAACTGATGATGTACTGGAGCGTAATCTGTATCTGACTGTGACGCGTGGGTTCTATCTTCCTCTCCTGCAGACACAGAGTAGCTGGTTCTCCCTTTATGAATCACCTGTAAGCTCCGCCCGCTGAGCCACGCCCCGTCCACCCTCGTAGTAGGCAAAGGAATTCCCGCCTTTTACCAGGATGATGGACAGCTTTCCAAAACGACAGCACTGCGTTTACCGCCGATTCAGGTCGTGCGTTGTTGATGCGCAGAAGCACGAGGACATCTCCACAAAGACGCACTAGTAACGATCACATTGCCAAAGGCACACAAGGTTGCTGGTGAGGTTTCCCCCGAGGCCCATCACGTAGTCTTAGTGTACAATATAAACGGGGCATATGAAAACATGCTAGGTAACGCTTACTGACTTACTCGTAGAAAATACTCCGGTTGGGTAGGCCATGATGCTCATTTTACAGAAACTAAACCTCAACAGGAAGCACTTACAAATATAAACGTAGCAGGTGCCCCAGGTGAAGCTCAGCTTCTGGAAAGGACAAGCCACCCTAACTCTTGGGCGTGGGAAAGATAAAGCAAGGCTGTGCGCTCATAGATTCCATAGCAGAAAACAATCTAGAATCCTTCCTGGAGGTGAATTGATGATGTACTGGAGCGTAATCTGTATCTGACTGTGACGCGCGGGTTCTATCTTCCTTTCCTGCAGACACAGAGCAGCTGGTTCTCCCTTTATGTAAGCTCCGCCCGCTGAGCCAAGCCCCGTCCACCCTCGTAGTAGGCAAAGGAATTCCCGCCTTTTACCAGGATGATGGACAGCTTTCCAAAACGACACCACTGCGTTTACCGCCGATTCAGGTCGTGCGTTGTTGGTGCGCAGAAGCACGAGGACATCTCCACAAAGACGCACTAGTAACAATCACATTGCCAAAGGCACACAAGGTTGCTGGTGAGGTTTCCCCCGTGGCCCATCACGTAGTCTTAGTGTACAATATACACAGGGCATATGAAAACATGCTAGGTAACGCTTACTGACTTACTCGTAGAAAATACTCCGGTTGGGTAGGCCATGATGCTCATTTTACAGAAACTAAACCTCAACAGGAAGCACTTACAAATATAAACGTAGCAGGTGCCCCAGTTGAAGCTCAGCTTCTGGAAAGGACAAGCCACCCTAACTATTGGGCTTGGCAAAGATAAAGCAAGGCTGTGCGCTCAGAGATCCTATAGCAGAAAAAGATCTAGAATCCTTCCTGGAGGTGAATTGATGATGTACTGGAGCGTAATCTGTATCTGACTGTGACGCGCGGGTTCTATCTTCCTCTCCTGCAGACACAGAGTAGAAGGTTCTCCCTTTATGAATCACCTGTAAGCTCCGCCCACTGAGCCACGCCCCGTCCTCCCTCGTAGTAGGCAAAGGAATTCCCGCCTTTTACCAGGATGATGGACAGCTTTCCAAAACGACACCACTGCGTTTACCGCCGATTCAGGTCGTGCGTTGTTGGTGCGCAGAAGCACGAGGACATCTCCACAAAGACGCACTAGTAACAATCACATTGCCAAAGGCACACAAGGTTGCTGGTGAGGTTTCCCCCGTGGCCCATGACGTAGTCTTAGTGTACAATATAAACGGGGCATATGAAAACATGCTAGGTAACGCTTACTGACTTACTCGTAGAAAATACTCCGGTTGGGTAGGCCATGATGCTCATTTTACAGAAACTAAACCTCAAAGGAAGCATTTACAAATATAAACGTAGCAGGTGCCCCAGTTGAAGCTCAGCTTCTGGAAAGGACAAGCCACCCTAACTTGGGCTTGGCAAAGATAAAGCAAGGCTGTGCGCTCATAGATTCCATAGCAGAAAAAGATCTAGAATCCTTCCTGGAGGTGAACTGATGATGTACTGGAGCGTAATCTGTATCTGACTGTGACGCGTGGGTTCTATCTTCCTCTCCTGCAGACACAGAGTAGCTGGTTCTCCCTTTATGAATCACCTGTAAGCTCCGCCCGCTGAGCCACGCCCCGTCCACCCTCGTAGTAGGCAAAGGAATTCCCGCCTTTTACCAGGATGATGGACAGCTTTCCAAAACGACACCACTGCGTTTACCGCCGATTCAGGTCGTGCGTTGTTGATGCGCAGAAGCACGAGGACATCTCCACAAAGACGCACTAGTAATGATCACATTGCCAAAGGCACACAAGGTTGCTGGTGAGGTTTCCCCCGAGGCCCATCACGTAGTCTTAGTGTACAATATAAACGGGGAATATGAAAACATGCTAGGTAACGCTTACTGACTTACTCGTAGAAAATACTCCGATGGGTAGGCCATGATGCTCATTTTACAGAAACTAAACCTCAACAGGAAGCACTTACAAATATAAACGTAGCAGGTGCCCCAGTTGAAGCTCAGCTTCTGGAAAGGACAAGCCACCCTAACTATTGGGCTTGGCAAAGATAAAGCAAGGCTGTGCGCTCAGAGATCCTATAGCAGAAAAAGATCTAGAATCCTTCCTGGAGGTGAATTGATGATGTACTGGAGCGTAATCTGTATCTGACTGTGGCGCGCGGGTTCTATCTTCCTCTCCTGCAGACACAGAGTAGAAGGTTCTCCCTTTATGAATCACCTGTAAGCTCCGCCCGCTGAGCCACGCCCCGTCCACCCTCGTAGTAGGCAAGGGAATTCCCGCCTTTTACCAGGATGATGGACAGCTTTCAAAAACGACACCACTGCGTTTACCGCCGATTCAGGTTGTGCGCAGAAGCACGAGGACATCTCCACAAAGACGCACTAGTAACGATCACATTGCCAAAGGCACACAAGGTTGCTGGAGACGTTTCCCCCGAGGCCCATCACGTAGTCTTAGTGTACAATATAAACGGGGCATCTGAAAACATGCTAGGTAACGCTTACTGACTTACTCGTAGAAAATACTCCGTTGGGTAGGCCATGATGCTCATTTTACAGAAACTAAACCTCAACAGGAAGCACTTACAAATATAAACGTAGCAGGTGCCCCATTTGAAGCTCAGCTTCTGGAAAGGACAAGCCACCCTAACTATTGGGCTTGGCAAAGATAAAGCAAGGCTGTGCGCTCAGAGATCCTATAGCAGAAAAAGATCTAGAATCCTTCCTGGAGGTGAATTGATGATGTACTGGAGCGTAATCTGTATCTGACTGTGACGCGCGGGTTCTATCTTCCTCTCCTGCAGACACAGAGTAGAAGGTTCTCCCTTTATGAATCACCTGTAAGCTCCGCCCACTGAGCCACGCCCCGTCCTCCCTCGTAGTAGGCAAAGGAATTCCCGCCTTTTACCAGGATGATGGACAGCTTTCCAAAACGACACCACTGCGTTTACCGCCGATTCAGGTCATGCGTTGTTGGTGCGCAGAAGCACGAGGACATCTCCACAAAGACGCACTAGTAACGATCACATTGCCAAAGGCACACAAGGTTGCTGGTGAGGTGTCCCCCGTGGCCCATCACGTAGTCTTAGTGTACAATATACACGGGGCATATGAAAACATGCTAGGTAACGCTTACTGACTTACTCGTAGAAAATACTCCGGTTGGGTAGGCCATGATGCTCATTTTACAGAAACTAAACCTCAACAGGAAGCACTTACAAATATAAACGTAGCAGGTGCCCCAGGTGAAGCTCAGCTTCTGGAAAGGACAAGCCACCCTAACTCTTGGGCGTGGGAAAGATAAAGCAAGGCTGTGCGCTCATAGATTCCATAGCAGAAAACAATCTAGAATCCTTCCTGGAGGTGAATTGATGATGTACTGGAGCGTAATCTGTATCTGACTGTGACGCGCGGGTTCTATCTTCCTTTCCTGCAGACACAGAGCAGCTGGTTCTCCCTTTATGAATCACCTGTAAGCTCTGCCCGCTGAGCCACGCCCCGTCCACCCTCGTAGTAGGCAAAGGAATTCCCGCCTTTTACCAGGATGATGGACAGCTTTCCAAAACGACACCACTGCGTTTACCGCCGATTCAGGTCGTGCGTTGTTGGTGCGCAGAAGCACGAGGACATCTCCACAAAGACGCACTAGTAACAATCACATTGCCAAAGGCACACAAGGTTGCTGGTGAGGTTTCCCCCGTGGCCCATCACGTAGTCTTAGTGTACAATATACACAGGGCATATGAAAACATGCTAGGTAACGCTTACTGACTTACTCGTAGAAAATACTCCGGTTGGGTAGGCCATGATGCTCATTTTACAGAAACTAAACCTCAAAGGAAGCATTTACAAATATAAACGTAGCAGGTGCCCCAGTTGAAGCTCAGCTTCTGGAAAGGACAAGCCACCCTAACTTGGGCTTGGCAAAGATAAAGCAAGGCTGTGCGCTCATAGATTCCATAGCAGAAAAAGATCTAGAATCCTTCCTGGAGGTTAACTGATGATGTACTGGAGCGTAATCTGTATCTGACTGTGACGCGTGGGTTCTATCTTCCTCTCCTGCAGACACAGAGTAGCTGGTTCTCCCTTTATGAATCACCTGTAAGCTCCGCCCGCTGAGCCACGCCCCGTCCACCCTCGTAGTAGGCAAAGGAATTCCCGCCTTTTACCAGGATGATGGACAGCTTTCCAAAACGACAGCACTGCGTTTACCGCCGATTCAGGTCGTGCGTTGTTGATGCGCAGAAGCACGAGGACATCTCCACAAAGACGCACTAGTAACGATCACATTGCCAAAGGCACACAAGGTTGCTGGTGAGGTTTCCCCCGAGGCCCATCACGTAGTCTTAGTGTACAATATAAACGGGGTATATGAAAACATGCTAGGTAACGCTTACTGACTTACTCGTAGAAAATACTCCGGTTGGGTAGGCCATGATGCTCATTTTACAGAAACTAAACCTCAACAGGAAGCACTTACAAATATAAACGTAGCAGGTGCCCCAGGTGAAGCTCAGCTTCTGGAAAGGACAAGCCACCCTAACTCTTGGGCGTGGGAAAGATAAAGCAAGGCTGTGCGCTCATAGATTCCATAGCAGAAAACAATCTAGAATCCTTCCTGGAGGTGAATTGATGATGTACTGGAGCGTAATCTGTATCTGACTGTGACGCGCGGGTTCTATCTTCCTTTCCTGCAGACACAGAGCAGCTGGTTCTCCCTTTATGAATCACCTGTAAGCTCCGCCCGCTGAGCCACGCCCCGTCCACCCTCGTAGTAGGCAAAGGAATTCCCGCCTTTTACCAGGATGATGGACAGCTTTCCAAAACGACACCCCTGCGTTTACCGCCGATTCAGGTCGTGCGTTGTTGATGCGCAGAAGCACGAGGACATCTCCACAAAGACGCACTAGTAATGATCACATTGCCAAAGGCACACAAGGTTGCTGGTGAGGTTTCCCCCGAGGCCCATCACGTAGTCTTAGTGTACAATATAAACGGGGAATATGAAAACATGCTAGGTAACGCTTACTGACTTACTCGTAGAAAATACTCCGATGGGTAGGCCATGATGCTCATTTTACAGAAACTAAACCTCAACAGGAAGCACTTACAAATATAAACGTAGCAGGTGCCCCAGTTGAAGCTCAGCTTCTGGAAAGGACAAGCCACCCTAACTATTGGGCTTGGCAAAGATAAAGCAAGGCTGTGCGCTCAGAGATCCTATAGCAGAAAAAGATCTAGAATCCTTCCTGGAGGTGAATTGATGATGTACTGGAGCGTAATCTGTATCTGACTGTGACGCGCGGGTTCTATCTTCCTCTCCTGCAGACACAGAGTAGAAGGTTCTCCCTTTATGAATCACCTGTAAGCTCCGCCCACTGAGCCACGCCCCGTCCTCCCTCGTAGTAGGCAAAGGAATTCCCGCCTTTTACCAGGATGATGGACAGCTTTCCAAAACGACACCACTGCGTTTACCGCCGATTCAGGTCGTGCGTTGTTGGTGCGCAGAAGCACGAGGACATCTCCACAAAGACGCACTAGTAACGATCACATTGCCAAAGGCACACAAAGTTGCTGGTGAGGTTTCCCCCGTGGCCCATCACGTAGTCTTAGTGTACAATATAAACGGGGCATATGAAAACATGCTAGGTAACGCTTACTGACTTACTCGTAGAAAATACTCCGGTTGGGTAGGCCATGATGCTCATTTTACAGAAACTAAACCTCAACAGGAAACACTTACAAATATAAACGTAGCAGGTGCCCCAGTTAAAGATCAGCTTCTGGAAAGGACAAGCCACCCTAACTCTTGGGCGTGGGAAAGATAAAGCAAGGCTGTGCGCTCATAGATTCCATAGCAGAAAACAATCTAGAATCCTTCCTGGAGGTGAATTGATGATGTACTGGAGCGTAATCTGTATCTGACTGTGACGCGCGGGTTCTATCTTCCTTTCCTGCAGACACAGAGCAGCTGGTTCTCCCTTTATGAATCACCTGTAAGCTCCGCCCGCTGAGCCACGCCCCGTCCACCCTCGTAGTAGGCAAAGGAATTCCCGCCTTTTACCAGGATGATGGACAGCTTTCCAAAACGACACCACTGCGTTTACCGCCGATTCAGGTCGTGCGTTGTTGATGCGCAGAAGCACGAGGACATCTCCACAAAGACGCACTAGTAACGATCACATTGCCAAAGGCACACAAGGTTGCTGGTGAGGTTTCCCCCGAGGCCCATCACGTAGTCTTAATGTACAATATAAACGGGGCATATGAAAACATGCTAGGTAACGCTTACTGACTTACTCGTAGAAAATACTCCGTTGGGTAGGCCATGATGCTCATTTTACAGAAACTAAACCTCAACAGGAAGCACTTACAAATATAAACGTAGCAGGTGCCCCAGTTGAAGCTCAGCTTCTGGAAAGGACAAGCCACCCTAACTATTGGGCTTGGCAAAGATAAAGCAAGGCTGTGCGCTCAGAGATCCTATAGCAGAAAAAGATCTAGAATCCTTCCTGGAGGTGAATTGATGATGTACTGGAGCGTAATCTGTATCTGACTGTGACGCGCGGGTTCTATCTTCCTCTCCTGCAGACACAGAGTAGAAGGTTCTCCCTTTATGAATCACCTGTAAGCTCCGCCCACTGAGCCACGCCCCGTCCTCCCTCGTAGTAGGCAAAGGAATTCCCGCCTTTTACCAGGATGATGGACAGCTTTCCAAAACGACACCACTGCGTTTACCGCCGATTCAGGTCGTGCGTTGTTGGTGCGCAGAAGCACGAGGACATCTCCACAAAGACGCACTAGTAACAATCACATTGCCAAAGGCACACAAGGTTGCTGGTGAGGTTTCCCCCGTGGCCCATCACGTAGTCTTAGTGTACAATATACACAGGGCATATGAAAACATGCTAGGTAACGCTTACTGACTTACTCGTAGAAAATACTCCGGTTGGGTAGGCCATGATGCTCATTTTACAGAAACTAAACCTCAAAGGAAGCATTTACAAATATAAACGTAGCAGGTGCCCCAGTTGAAGCTCAGCTTCTGGAAAGGACAAGCCACCCTAACTTGGGCTTGGCAAAGATAAAGCAAGGCTGTGCGCTCATAGATTCCATAGCAGAAAAAGATCTAGAATCCTTCCTGGAGGTGAACTGATGATGTACTGGAGCGTAATCTGTATCTGACTGTGACGCGTGGGTTCTATCTTCCTCTCCTGCAGACACAGAGTAGCTGGTTCTCCCTTTATGAATCACCTGTAAGCTCCGCCCGCTGAGCCACGCCCCGTCCACCCTCGTAGTAGGCAAAGGAATTCCCGCCTTTTACCAGGATGATGGACAGCTTTCCAAAACGACAGCACTGCGTTTACCGCCGATTCAGGTCGTGCGTTGTTGATGCGCAGAAGCACGAGGACATCTCCACAAAGACGCACTAGTAACGATCACATTGCCAAAGGCACACAAGGTTGCTGGTGAGGTTTCCCCCGAGGCCCATCACGTAGTCTTAGTGTACAATATAAACGGGGCATATGAAAACATGCTAGGTAACGCTTACTGACTTACTCGTAGAAAATACTCCGGTTGGGTAGGCCATGATGCTCATTTTACAGAAACTAAACCTCAACAGGAAGCACTTACAAATATAAACGTAGCAGGTGCCCCAGGTGAAGCTCAGCTTCTGGAAAGGACAAGCCACCCTAACTCTTGGGCGTGGGAAAGATAAAGCAAGGCTGTGCGCTCATAGATTCCATAGCAGAAAACAATCTAGAATCCTTCCTGGAGGTGAATTGATGATGTACTGGAGCGTAATCTGTATCTGACTGTGACGCGCGGGTTCTATCTTCCTTTCCTGCAGACACAGAGCAGCTGGTTCTCCCTTTATGTAAGCTCCGCCCGCTGAGCCACGCCCCGTCCACCCTCGTAGTAGGCAAAGGAATTCCCGCCTTTTACCAGGATGATGGACAGCTTTCCAAAACGACACCACTGCGTTTACCGCCGATTCAGGTCGTGCGTTGTTGGTGCGCAGAAGCACGAGGACATCTCCACAAAGACGCACTAGTAACAATCACATTGCCAAAGGCACACAAGGTTGCTGGTGAGGTTTCCCCCGTGGCCCATCACGTAGTCTTAGTGTACAATATAAACGGGGCATATGAAAACATGCTAGGTAACGCTTACTGACTTACTCGTAGAAAATACTCCGGTTGGGTAGGCCATGATGCTCATTTTACAGAAACTAAACCTCAAAGGAAGCATTTACAAATATAAACGTAGCAGGTGCCCCAGTTGAAGCTCAGCTTCTGGAAAGGACAAGCCACCCTAACTTGGGCTTGGCAAAGATAAAGCAAGGCTGTGCGCTCATAGATTCCATAGCAGAAAAAGATCTAGAATCCTTCCTGGAGGTCAACTGATGATGTACTGGAGCGTAATCTGTATCTGACTGTGACGCGCGGGTTCTATCTTCCTCTCCTGCAGACACAGAGTAGCTGGTTCTCCCTTTATGAATCACCTGTAAGCTCCGCCCGCTGAGCCACGCCCCGTCCACCCTCGTAGTAGGCAAAGGAATTCCCGCCTTTTACCAGGATGATGGACAGGTTTCCAAAACGACACCACTGCGTTTACCGCCGATTCAGGTCGTGCGTTGTTGATGCGCAGAAGCACGAGGACATCTCCACAAAGACGCACTAGTAACGATCACATTGCCAAAGGCACACAAGGTTGCTGGTGAGGTTTCCCCCGAGGCCCATCACGTAGTCTTAATGTACAATATAAACGGGGCATATGAAAACATGCTAGGTAACGCTTACTGACTTACTCGTAGAAAATACTCCGTTGGGTAGGCCATGATGCTCATTTTACAGAAACTAAACCTCAACAGGAAGCACTTACAAATATAAACGTAGCAGGTGCCCCAGTTGAAGCTCAGCTTCTGGAAAGGACAAGCCACCCTAACTATTGGGCTTGGCAAAGATAAAGCAAGGCTGTGCGCTCAGAGATCCTATAGCAGAAAAAGATCTAGAATCCTTCCTGGAGGTGAATTGATGATGTACTGGAGCGTAATCTGTATCTGACTGTGACGCGCGGGTTCTATCTTCCTCTCCTGCAGACACAGAGTAGAAGGTTCTCCCTTTATGAATCACCTGTAAGCTCCGCCCACTGAGCCACGCCCCGTCCTCCCTCGTAGTAGGCAAAGGAATTCCCGCCTTTTACCAGGATGATGGACAGCTTTCCAAAACGACACCACTGCGTTTACCGCCGATTCAGGTCGTGCGTTGTTGGTGCGCAGAAGCACGAGGACATCTCCACAAAGACGCACTAGTAACGATCACATTGCCAAATGCACACAAAGTTGCTGGTGAGGTTTCCCCCGTGGCCCATCACGTAGTCTTAGTGTACAATATAAACGGGGCATATGAAAACATGCTAGGTAACGCTTACTGACTTACTCGTAGAAAATACTCCGGTTGGGTAGGCCATGATGCTCATTTTACAGAAACTAAACCTCAACAGGAAACACTTACAAATATAAACGTAGCAGGTGCCCCAGTTAAAGATCAGCTTCTGGAAAGGACAAGCCACCCTAACTCTTGGGCGTGGGAAAGATAAAGCAAGGCTGTGCGCTCATAGATTCCATAGCAGAAAACAATCTAGAATCCTTCCTGGAGGTGAATTGATGATGTACTGGAGCGTAATCTGTATCTGACTGTGACGCGCGGGTTCTATCTTCCTTTCCTGCAGACACAGAGCAGCTGGTTCTCCCTTTATGAATCACCTGTAAGCTCTGCCCGCTGAGCCACGCCCCGTCCACCCTCGTAGTAGGCAAAGGAATTCCCGCCTTTTACCAGGATGATGGACAGCTTTCCAAAACGACACCACTGCGTTTACCGCCGATTCAGGTCGTGCGTTGTTGGTGCGCAGAAGCACGAGGACATCTCCACAAAGACGCACTAGTAACAATCACATTGCCAAAGGCACACAAGGTTGCTGGTGAGGTTTCCCCCGTGGCCCATCACGTAGTCTTAGTGTACAATATACACAGGGCATATGAAAACATGCTAGGTAACGCTTACTGACTTACTCGTAGAAAATACTCCGGATGGGTAGGCCATGATGCTCATTTTACAGAAACTAAACCTCAAAGGAAGCATTTACAAATATAAACGTAGCAGGTGCCCCAGTTGAAGCTCAGCTTCTGGAAAGGACAAGCCACCCTAACTTGGGCTTGGCAAAGATAAAGCAAGGCTGTGCGCTCATAGATTCCATAGCAGAAAAAGATCTAGAATCCTTCCTGGAGGTGAACTGATGATGTACTGGAGCGTAATCTGTATCTGACTGTGACGCGTGGGTTCTATCTTCCTCTCCTGCAGACACAGAGTAGCTGGTTCTCCCTTTATGAATCACCTGTAAGCTCCGCCCGCTGAGCCACGCCCCGTCCACCCTCGTAGTAGGCAAAGGAATTCCCGCCTTTTACCAGGATGATGGACAGCTTTCCAAAACGACACCACTGCGTTTACCGCCGATTCAGGTCGTGCGTTGTTGATGCGCAGAAGCACGAGGACATCTCCACAAAGACGCACTAGTAACGATCACATTGCCAAAGGCACACAAGGTTGCTGGTGAGGTTTCCCCCGAGGCCCATCACGTAGTCTTAGTGTACAATATAAACGGGGCATATGAAAACATGCTAGGTAACGCTTACTGACTTACTCGTAGAAAATACTCCGTTGGGTAGGCCATGATGCTCATTTTACAGAAACTAAACCTCAACAGGAAGCACTTACAAATATAAACGTAGCAGGTGCCCCAGGTGAAGCTCAGCTTCTGGAAAGGACAAGCCACCCTAACTCTTGGGCGTGGGAAAGATAAAGCAAGGCTGTGCGCTCATAGATTCCATAGCAGAAAACAATCTAGAATCCTTCCTGGAGGTGAATTGATGATGTACTGGAGCGTAATCTGTATCTGACTGTGACGCGCGGGTTCTATCTTCCTTTCCTGCAGACACAGAGCAGCTGGTTCTCCCTTTATGTAAGCTCCGCCCGCTGAGCCACGCCCCGTCCACCCTCGTAGTAGGCAAAGGAATTCCCGCCTTTTACCAGGATGATGGACAGCTTTCCAAAACGACACCACTGCGTTTACCGCCGATTCAGGTCGTGCGTTGTTGGTGCGCAGAAGCACGAGGACATCTCCACAAAGACGCACTAGTAACAATCACATTGCCAAAGGCACACAAGGTTGCTGGTGAGGTTTCCCCCGTGGCCCATCACGTAGTCTTAGTGTACAATATACACAGGGCATATGAAAACATGCTAGGTAACGCTTACTGACTTACTCGTAGAAAATACTCCGGTTGGGTAGGCCATGATGCTCATTTTACAGAAACTAAACCTCAACAGGAAGCACTTACAAATATAAACGTAGCAGGTGCCCCAGTTGAAGCTCAGCTTCTGGAAAGGACAAGCCACCCTAACTATTGGGCTTGGCAAAGATAAAGCAAGGCTGTGCGCTCAGAGATCCTATAGCAGAAAAAGATCTAGAATCCTTCCTGGAGGTGAATTGATGATGTACTGGAGCGTAATCTGTATCTGACTGTGACGCGCGGGTTCTATCTTCCTCTCCTGCAGACACAGAGTAGAAGGTTCTCCCTTTATGAATCACCTGTAAGCTCCGCCCACTGAGCCACGCCCCGTCCTCCCTCGTAGTAGGCAAAGGAATTCCCGCCTTTTACCAGGATGATGGACAGCTTTCCAAAACGACACCACTGCGTTTACCGCCGATTCAGGTCGTGCGTTGTTGGTGCGCAGAAGCACGAGGACATCTCCACAAAGACGCACTAGTAACAATCACATTGCCAAAGGCACACAAGGTTGCTGGTGAGGTTTCCCCCGTGGCCCATCACGTAGTCTTAGTGTACAATATAAACGGGGCATATGAAAACATGCTAGGTAACGCTTACTGACTTACTCGTAGAAAATACTCCGGTTGGGTAGGCCATGATGCTCATTTTACAGAAACTAAACCTCAAAGGAAGCATTTACAAATATAAACGTAGCAGGTGCCCCAGTTGAAGCTCAGCTTCTGGAAAGGACAAGCCACCCTAACTTGGGCTTGGCAAAGATAAAGCAAGGCTGTGCGCTCATAGATTCCATAGCAGAAAAAGATCTAGAATCCTTCCTGGAGGTGAACTGATGATGTACTGGAGCGTAATCTGTATCTGACTGTGATGCGCGGGTTCTATCTTCCTCTCCTGCAGACACAGAGTAGCTGGTTCTCCCTTTATGAATCACCTGTAAGCTCCGCCCGCTGAGCCACGCCCCGTCCACCCTCGTAGTAGGCAAAGGAATTCCCGCCTTTTACCAGGATGATGGACAGCTTTCCAAAACGACACCACTGCGTTTACCGCCGATTCAGGTCGTGCGTTGTTGATGCGCAGAAGCACGAGGACATCTCCACAAAGACGCACTAGTAACGATCACATTGCCAAAGGCACACAAGGTTGCTGGTGAGGTTTCCCCCGAGGCCCATCACGTAGTCTTAGTGTACAATATAAACGGGGCATATGAAAACATGCTAGGTAACGCTTACTGACTTACTCGTAGAAAATACTCCGGTTGGGTAGGCCATGATGCTCATTTTACAGAAACTAAACCTCAAAGGAAGCATTTACAAATATAAACGTAGCAGGTGCCCCAGTTGAAGCTCAGCTTCTGGAAAGGACAAGCCACCCTAACTTGGGCTTGGCAAAGATAAAGCAAGGCTGTGCGCTCATAGATTCCATAGCAGAAAAAGATCTAGAATCCTTCCTGGAGGTCAACTGATGATGTACTGGAGCGTAATCTGTATCTGACTGTGACGCGCGGGTTCTATCTTCCTCTCCTGCAGACACAGAGTAGCTGGTTCTCCCTTTATGAATCACCTGTAAGCTCCGCCCGCTGAGCCACGCCCCGTCCACCCTCGTAGTAGGCAAAGGAATTCCCGCCTTTTACCAGGATGATGGACAGGTTTCCAAAACGACACCACTGCGTTTACCGCCGATTCAGGTCGTGCGTTGTTGATGCGCAGAAGCACGAGGACATCTCCACAAAGACGCACTAGTAACGATCACATTGCCAAAGGCACACAAGGTTGCTGGTGAGGTTTCCCCCGAGGCCCATCACGTAGTCTTAATGTACAATATAAACGGGGCATATGAAAACATGCTAGGTAACGCTTACTGACTTACTCGTAGAAAATACTCCGTTGGGTAGGCCATGATGCTCATTTTACAGAAACTAAACCTCAACAGGAAGCACTTACAAATATAAACGTAGCAGGTGCCCCAGTTGAAGCTCAGCTTCTGGAAAGGACAAGCCACCCTAACTATTGGGCTTGGCAAAGATAAAGCAAGGCTGTGCGCTCAGAGATCCTATAGCAGAAAAAGATCTAGAATCCTTCCTGGAGGTGAATTGATGATGTACTGGAGCGTAATCTGTATCTGACTGTGACGCGCGGGTTCTATCTTCCTCTCCTGCAGACACAGAGTAGAAGGTTCTCCCTTTATGAATCACCTGTAAGCTCCGCCCACTGAGCCACGCCCCGTCCTCCCTCGTAGTAGGCAAAGGAATTCCCGCCTTTTACCAGGATGATGGACAGCTTTCCAAAACGACACCACTGCGTTTACCGCCGATTCAGGTCGTGCGTTGTTGGTGCGCAGAAGCACGAGGACATCTCCACAAAGACGCACTAGTAACGATCACATTGCCAAATGCACACAAAGTTGCTGGTGAGGTTTCCCCCGTGGCCCATCACGTAGTCTTAGTGTACAATATAAACGGGGCATATGAAAACATGCTAGGTAACGCTTACTGACTTACTCGTAGAAAATACTCCGGTTGGGTAGGCCATGATGCTCATTTTACAGAAACTAAACCTCAACAGGAAACACTTACAAATATAAACGTAGCAGGTGCCCCAGTTAAAGATCAGCTTCTGGAAAGGACAAGCCACCCTAACTCTTGGGCGTGGGAAAGATAAAGCAAGGCTGTGCGCTCATAGATTCCATAGCAGAAAACAATCTAGAATCCTTCCTGGAGGTGAATTGATGATGTACTGGAGCGTAATCTGTATCTGACTGTGACGCGCGGGTTCTATCTTCCTTTCCTGCAGACACAGAGCAGCTGGTTCTCCCTTTATGAATCACCTGTAAGCTCTGCCCGCTGAGCCACGCCCCGTCCACCCTCGTAGTAGGCAAAGGAATTCCCGCCTTTTACCAGGATGATGGACAGCTTTCCAAAACGACACCACTGCGTTTACCGCCGATTCAGGTCGTGCGTTGTTGGTGCGCAGAAGCACGAGGACATCTCCACAAAGACGCACTAGTAACAATCACATTGCCAAAGGCACACAAGGTTGCTGGTGAGGTTTCCCCCGTGGCCCATCACGTAGTCTTAGTGTACAATATACACAGGGCATATGAAAACATGCTAGGTAACGCTTACTGACTTACTCGTAGAAAATACTCCGGATGGGTAGGCCATGATGCTCATTTTACAGAAACTAAACCTCAAAGGAATCATTTACAAATATAAACGTAGCAGGTGCCCCAGTTGAAGCTCAGCTTCTGGAAAGGACAAGCCACCCTAACTTGGGCTTGGCAAAGATAAAGCAAGGCTGTGCGCTCATAGATTCCATAGCAGAAAAAGATCTAGAATCCTTCCTGGAGGTGAACTGATGATGTACTGGAGCGTAATCTGTATCTGACTGTGACGCGTGGGTTCTATCTTCCTCTCCTGCAGACACAGAGTAGCTGGTTCTCCCTTTATGAATCACCTGTAAGCTCCGCCCGCTGAGCCACGCCCCGTCCACCCTCGTAGTAGGCAAAGGAATTCCCGCCTTTTACCAGGATGATGGACAGCTTTCCAAAACGACACCACTGCGTTTACCGCCGATTCAGGTCGTGCGTTGTTGATGCGCAGAAGCACGAGGACATCTCCACAAAGACGCACTAGTAACGATCACATTGCCAAAGGCACACAAGGTTGCTGGTGAGGTTTCCCCCGAGGCCCATCACGTAGTCTTAGTGTACAATATAAACGGGGCATATGAAAACATGCTAGGTAACGCTTACTGACTTACTCGTAGAAAATACTCCGTTGGGTAGGCCATGATGCTCATTTTACAGAAACTAAACCTCAACAGGAAGCACTTACAAATATAAACGTAGCAGGTGCCCCAGGTGAAGCTCAGCTTCTGGAAAGGACAAGCCACCCTAACTCTTGGGCGTGGGAAAGATAAAGCAAGGCTGTGCGCTCATAGATTCCATAGCAGAAAACAATCTAGAATCCTTCCTGGAGGTGAATTGATGATGTACTGGAGCGTAATCTGTATCTGACTGTGACGCGCGGGTTCTATCTTCCTTTCCTGCAGACACAGAGCAGCTGGTTCTCCCTTTATGTAAGCTCCGCCCGCTGAGCCACGCCCCATCCACCCTCGTAGTAGGCAAAGGAATTCCCGCCTTTTACCAGGATGATGGACAGCTTTCCAAAACGACACCACTGCGTTTACCGCCGATTCAGGTCGTGCGTTGTTGGTGCGCAGAAGCACGAGGACATCTCCACAAAGACGCACTAGTAACGATCACATTGCCAAAGGCACACAAAGTTGCTGGTGAGGTTTCCCCCGTGGCCCATCACGTAGTCTTAGTGTACAATATAAACGGGGCATATGAAAACATGCTAGGTAACGCTTACTGACTTACTCGTAGAAAATACTCCGGTTGGGTAGGCCATGATGCTCATTTTACAGAAACTAAACCTCAACAGGAAACACTTACAAATATAAACGTAGCAGGTGTCCCAGTTAAAGCTCAGCTTCTGGAAAGGACAAGCCACCCTAACTCTTGGGCGTGGGAAAGATAAAGCAAGGCTGTGCGCTCATAGATCCCATAGCAGAAAACAATCTAGAATCCTTCCTGGAGGTGAATTGATGATGTACTGGAGCGTAATCTGTATCTGACTGTGACGCGCGGGTTCTATCTTCCTCTCCTGCAGACACAGAGTAGAAGGTTCTCCCTTTATGAATCACCTGTAAGCTCCGCCCGCTGAGCCACGCCCCATCCACCCTCGTAGTAGGCAAGGGAATTCCCGCCTTTTACCAGGATGATGGACAGCTTTCCAAAACGACACCACTGCGTTTACCGCCGATTCAGGTTGTGCGCAGAAGCACTAGGACATCTCCACAAAGACGCACTAGTAACGATCACATTGCCAAAGGCACACAAGGTTGCTGGAGACGTTTCCCCCGAGGCCCATCACGTAGTCTTAGTGTACAATATAAACGGGGCATATGAAAACATGCTAGGTAACGCTTACTGACTTACTCGTAGAAAATACTCCGTTGGGTAGGCCATGATGCTCATTTTACAGAAACTAAACCTCAAAGGAAGCATTTACAAATATAAACGTAGCAGGTGCCCCAGTTGAAGCTCAGCTTCTGGAAAGGACAAGCCACCCTAACTCTTGGGCGTGGGAAAGATAAAGCAAGGCTGTGCGCTCATAGATTCCATAGCAGAAAACAATCTAGAATCCTTCCTGGAGGTGAATTGATGATGTACTGGAGCGTAATCTGTATCTGACTGTGACGCGCGGGTTCTATCTTCCTTTCCTGCAGACACAGAGCAGCTGGTTCTCCCTTTATGAATCACCTGTAAGCTCTGCCCGCTGAGCCACGCCCCGTCCACCCTCGTAGTAGGCAAAGGAATTCCCGCCTTTTACCAGGATGATGGACAGCTTTCCAAAACGACACCACTGCGTTTACCGCCGATTCAGGTCGTGCGTTGTTGGTGCGCAGAAGCACGAGGACATCTCCACAAAGACGCACTAGTAACAATCACATTGCCAAAGGCACACAAGGTTGCTGGTGAGGTTTCCCCCGTGGCCCATCACGTAGTCTTAGTGTACAATATACACAGGGCATATGAAAACATGCTAGGTAACGCTTACTGACTTACTCGTAGAAAATACTCCGGTTGGGTAGGCCATGATGCTCATTTTACAGAAACTAAACCTCAAAGGAAGCATTTACAAATATAAACGTAGCAGGTGCCCCAGTTGAAGCTCAGCTTCTGGAAAGGACAAGCCACCCTAACTTGGGCTTGGCAAAGATAAAGCAAGGCTGTGCGCTCATAGATTCCATAGCAGAAAAAGATCTAGAATCCTTCCTGGAGGTGAACTGATGATGTACTGGAGCGTAATCTGTATCTGACTGTGACGCGTGGGTTCTATCTTCCTCTCCTGCAGACACAGAGTAGCTGGTTCTCCCTTTATGAATCACCTGTAAGCTCCGCCCGCTGAGCCACGCCCCGTCCACCCTCGTAGTAGGCAAAGGAATTCCCGCCTTTTACCAGGATGATGGACAGCTTTCCAAAACGACACCACTGCGTTTACCGCCGATTCAGGTCGTGCGTTGTTGATGCGCAGAAGCACGAGGACATCTCCACAAAGACGCACTAGTAACGATCACATTGCCAAAGGCACACAAGGTTGCTGGTGAGGTTTCCCCCGAGGCCCATCACGTAGTCTTAATGTACAATATAAACGGGGCATATGAAAACATGCTAGGTAACGCTTACTGACTTACTCGTAGAAAATACTCCGTTGGGTAGGCCATGATGCTCATTTTACAGAAACTAAACCTCAACAGGAAGCACTTACAAATATAAACGTAGCAGGTGCCCCAGTTGAAGCTCAGCTTCTGGAAAGGACAAGCCACCCTAACTATTGGGCTTGGCAAAGATAAAGCAAGGCTGTGTGCTCAGAGATCCTATAGCAGAAAAAGATCTAGAATCCTTCCTGGAGGTGAATTGATGATGTACTGGAGCGTAATCTGTATCTGACTGAGACGCGCGGGTTCTATCTTCCTCTCCTGCAGACACAGAGTAGAAGGTTCTCCCTTTATGAATCACCTGTAAGCTCCGCCCACTGAGCCACGCCCCGTCCTCCCTCGTAGTAGGCAAAGGAATTCCCGCCTTTTACCAGGATGATGGACAGCTTTCCAAAACGACACCACTGCGTTTACCGCCGATTCAGGTCGTGCGTTGTTGGTGCGCAGAAGCACGAGGACATCTCCACAAAGACGCACTAGTAACGATCACATTGCCAAAGGCACACAAAGTTGCTGGTGAGGTTTCCCCCGTGGCCCATCACGTAGTCTTAGTGTACAATATAAACGGGGCATATGAAAACATGCTAGGTAACGCTTACTGACTTACTCGTAGAAAATACTCCGGTTGGGTAGGCCATGATGCTCATTTTACAGAAACTAAACCTCAACAGGAAACACTTACAAATATAAACGTAGCAGGTGCCCCAGTTAAAGATCAGCTTCTGGAAAGGACAAGCCACCCTAACTCTTGGGCGTGGGAAAGATAAAGCAAGGCTGTGCGCTCATAGATTCCATAGCAGAAAACAATCTAGAATCCTTCCTGGAGGTGAATTGATGATGTACTGGAGCGTAATCTGTATCTGACTGTGACGCGCGGGTTCTATCTTCCTTTCCTGCAGACACAGAGCAGCTGGTTCTCCCTTTATGAATCACCTGTAAGCTCTGCCCGCTGAGCCACGCCCCGTCCACCCTCGTAGTAGGCAAAGGAATTCCCGCCTTTTACCAGGATGATGGACAGCTTTCCAAAACGACACCACTGCGTTTACCGCCGATTCAGGTCGTGCGTTGTTGGTGCGCAGAAGCACGAGGACATCTCCACAAAGACGCACTAGTAACAATCACATTGCCAAAGGCACACAAGGTTGCTGGTGAGGTTTCCCCCGTGGCCCATCACGTAGTCTTAGTGTACAATATACACAGGGCATATGAAAACATGCTAGGTAACGCTTACTGACTTACTCGTAGAAAATACTCCGGTTGGGTAGGCCATGATGCTCATTTTACAGAAACTAAACCTCAAAGGAAGCATTTACAAATATAAACGTAGCAGGTGCCCCAGTTGAAGCTCAGCTTCTGGAAAGGACAAGCCACCCTAACTTGGGCTTGGCAAAGATAAAGCAAGGCTGTGCGCTCATAGATTCCATAGCAGAAAAAGATCTAGAATCCTTCCTGGAGGTGAACTGATGATGTACTGGAGCGTAATCTGTATCTGACTGTGACGCGTGGGTTCTATCTTCCTCTCCTGCAGACACAGAGTAGCTGGTTCTCCCTTTATGAATCACCTGTAAGCTCCGCCCGCTGAGCCACGCCCCGTCCACCCTCGTAGTAGGCAAAGGAATTCCCGCCTTTTACCAGGATGATGGACAGCTTTCCAAAACGACACCACTGCGTTTACCGCTGATTCAGGTCGTGCGTTGTTGATGCGCAGAAGCACGAGGACATCTCCACAAAGACGCACTAGTAACGATCACATTGCCAAAGGCACACAAGGTTGCTGGTGAGGTTTCCCCCGAGGCCCATCACGTAGTCTTAGTGTACAATATAAACGGGGCATATGAAAACATGCTAGGTAACGCTTACTGACTTACTCGTAGAAAATACTCCGTTGGGTAGGCCATGATGCTCATTTTACAGAAACTAAACCTCAACAGGAAGCACTTACAAATATAAACGTAGCAGGTGCCCCAGGTGAAGCTCAGCTTCTGGAAAGGACAAGCCACCCTAACTCTTGGGCGTGGGAAAGATAAAGCAAGGCTGTGCGCTCATAGATTCCATAGCAGAAAACAATCTAGAATCCTTCCTGGAGGTGAATTGATGATGTACTGGAGCGTAATCTGTATCTGACTGTGACGCGCGGGTTCTATCTTCCTTTCCTGCAGACACAGAGCAGCTGGTTCTCCCTTTATGTAAGCTCCGCCCGCTGAGCCACGCCCCGTCCACCCTCGTAGTAGGCAAAGGAATTCCCGCCTTTTACCAGGATGATGGACAGCTTTCCAAAACGACACCACTGCGTTTACCGCCGATTTAGGTCGTGCGTTGTTGGTGCGCAGAAGCACGAGGACATCTCCACAAAGACGCACTAGTAACAATCACATTGCCAAAGGCACACAAGGTTGCTGGTGAGGTTTCCCCCGTGGCCCATCACGTAGTCTTAGTGTACAATATACACAGGGCATATGAAAACATGCTAGGTAACGCTTACTGACTTACTCGTAGAAAATACTCCGGTTGGGTAGGCCATGATGCTCATTTTACAGAAACTAAACCTCAACAGGAAGCACTTACAAATATAAACGTAGCAGGTGCCCCAGTTGAAGCTCAGCTTCTGGAAAGGACAAGCCACCCTAACTATTGGGCTTGGCAAAGATAAAGCAAGGCTGTGCGCTCAGAGATCCTATAGCAGAAAAAGATCTAGAATCCTTCCTGGAGGTGAATTGATGATGTACTGGAGCGTAATCTGTATCTGACTGTGACGCGCGGGTTCTATCTTCCTCTCCTGCAGACACAGAGTAGAAGGTTCTCCCTTTATGAATCACCTGTAAGCTCCGCCCACTGAGCCACGCCCCGTCCTCCCTCGTAGTAGGCAAAGGAATTCCCGCCTTTTACCAGGATGATGGACAGCTTTCCAAAACGACACCACTGCGTTTACCGCCGATTCAGGTCGTGCGTTGTTGGTGCGCAGAAGCACGAGGACATCTCCACAAAGACGCACTAGTAACAATCACATTGCCAAAGGCACACAAGGTTGCTGGTGAGGTTTCCCCCGTGGCCCATCACGTAGTCTTAGTGTACAATATAAACGGGGCATATGAAAACATGCTAGGTAACGCTTACTGACTTACTCGTAGAAAATACTCCGGTTGGGTAGGCCATGATGCTCATTTTACAGAAACTAAACCTCAAAGGAAGCATTTACAAATATAAACGTAGCAGGTGCCGCAGTTGAAGCTCAGCTTCTGGAAAGGACAAGCCACCCTAACTTGGGCTTGGCAAAGATAAAGCAAGGCTGTGCGCTCATAAATTCCATAGCAGAAAAAGATCTAGAATCCTTCCTGGAGGTGAACTGATGATGTACTGGAGCGTAATCTGTATCTGACTGTGATGCGCGGGTTCTATCTTCCTCTCCTGCAGACACAGAGTAGCTGGTTCTCCCTTTATGAATCACCTGTAAGCTCCGCCCGCTGAGCCACGCCCCGTCCACCCTCGTAGTAGGCAAAGGAATTCCCGCCTTTTACCAGGATGATGGACAGCTTTCCAAAACGACACCACTGCGTTTACCGCCGATTCAGGTCGTGCGTTGTTGATGCGCAGAAGCACGAGGACATCTCCACAAAGACGCACTAGTAACAATCACATTGCCAAAGGCACACAAGGTTGCTGGTGAGGTTTCCCCCGAGGCCCATCACGTAGTCTTAGTGTACAATATAAACGGGGCATATGAAAACATGCTAGGTAACGCTTACTGACTTACTCGTAGAAAATACTCCGTTGGGTAGGCCATGATGCTCATTTTACAGAAACTAAACCTCAACAGGAAGCACTTACAAATATAAACGTAGCAGGTGCCCCAGTTAATGCTCAGCTTCTGGAAAGGACAAGCCACCCTAACTCTTGGGCGTGGGAAAGATAAAGCAAGGCTGTGCGCTCATAGATTCCATAGCAGAAAACAATCTAGAATCCTTCCTGGAGGTGAATTGATGATGTACTGGAGCGTAATCTGTATCTGACTGTGACGCGCGGGTTCTATCTTCCTCTCCTGCAGACACAGAGTAGAAGGTTCTCCCTTTATGAATCACCTGTAAGCTCCGCCCGCTGAGCCACGCCCCGTCCACCCTCGTAGTAGGCAAGGGAATTCCCGCCTTTTACCAGGATGATGGACAGCTTTCCAAAACGACACCACTGCGTTTACCGCCGATTCAGGTTGTGCGCAGAAGCACGAGGACATCTCCACAAAGACGCACTAGTAACGATCACATTGCCAAAGGCACACAAGGTTGCTGGAGACGTTTCCCCCGAGGCCCATCACGTAGTCTTAGTGTACAATATAAACGGGGCATATGAAAACATGCTAGGTAACGCTTACTGACTTACTCGTAGAAAATACTCCGTTGGGTAGGCCATGATGCTCATTTTACAGAAACTAAACCTCAAAGGAAGCATTTACAAATATAAACGTAGCAGGTGCCCCAGTTGAAGCTCAGCTTCTGGAAAGGACAAGCCACCCTAACTCTTGGGCGTGGGAAAGATAAAGCAAGGCTGTGCGCTCATAGATTCCATAGCAGAAAACAATCTAGAATCCTTCCTGGAGGTGAATTGATGATGTACTGGAGCGTAATCTGTATCTGACTGTGACGCGCGGGTTCTATCTTCCTTTCCTGCAGACACAGAACAGCTGGTTCTCCCTTTATGAATCACCTGTAAGCTCTGCCCGCTGAGCCACGCCCCGTCCACCCTCGTAGTAGGCAAAGGAATTCCCGCCTTTTACCAGGATGATGGACAGCTTTCCAAAACGACACCACTGCGTTTACCGCCGATTCAGGTCGTGCGTTGTTGGTGCGCAGAAGCACGAGGACATCTCCACAAAGACGCACTAGTAACAATCACATTGCCAAAGGCACACAAGGTTGCTGGTGAGGTTTCCCCCGTGGCCCATCACGTAGTCTTAGTGTACAATATACACAGGGCATATGAAAACATGCTAGGTAACGCTTACTGACTTACTCGTAGAAAATACTCCGGTTGGGTAGGCCATGATGCTCATTTTACAGAAACTAAACCTCAAAGGAAGCATTTACAAATATAAACGTAGCAGGTGCCCCAGTTGAAGCTCAGCTTCTGGAAAGGACAAGCCACCCTAACTTGGGCTTGGCAAAGATAAAGCAAGGCTGTGCGCTCATAGATTCCATAGCAGAAAAAGATCTAGAATCCTTCCTGGAGGTCAACTGATGATGTACTGGAGCGTAATCTGTATCTGACTGTGACGCGTGGGTTCTATCTTCCTCTCCTGCAGACACAGAGTAGCTGGTTCTCCCTTAATGAATCACCTGTAAGCTCCGCCCGCTGAGCCACGCCCCGTCCACCCTCGTAGTAGGCAAAGGAATTCCCGCCTTTTACCAGGATGATGGACAGCTTTCCAAAACGACACCACTGCGTTTACCGCCGATTCAGGTCGTGCGTTGTTGATGCGCAGAAGCACGAGGACATCTCCACAAAGACGCACTAGTAACGATCACATTGCCAAAGGCACACAAGGTTGCTGGTGAGGTTTCCCCCGAGGCCCATCACGTAGTCTTAATGTACAATATAAACGGGGCATATGAAAACATGCTAGGTAACGCTTACTGACTTACTCGTAGAAAATACTCCGTTGGGTAGGCCATGATGCTCATTTTACAGAAACTAAACCTCAACAGGAAGCACTTACAAATATAAACGTAGCAGGTGCCCCAGTTGAAGCTCAGCTTCTGGAAAGGACAAGACACCCTAACTATTGGGCTTGGCAAAGATAAAGCAAGGCTGTGCGCTCAGAGATCCTATAGCAGAAAAAGATCTAGAATCCTTCCTGGAGGTGAATTGATGATGTACTGGAGCGTAATCTGTATCTGACTGAGACGCGCGGGTTCTATCTTCCTCTCCTGCAGACACAGAGTAGAAGGTTCTCCCTTTATGAATCACCTGTAAGCTCCGCCCACTGAGCCACGCCCCGTCCTCCCTCGTAGTAGGCAAAGGAATTCCCGCCTTTTACCAGGATGATGGACAGCTTTCCAAAACGACACCACTGCGTTTACCGCCGATTCAGGTCGTGCGTTGTTGGTGCGCAGAAGCACGAGGACATCTCCACAAAGACGCACTAGTAACGATCACATTGCCAAAGGCACACAAAGTTGCTGGTGAGGTTTCCCCCGTGGCCCATCACGTAGTCTTAGTGTACAATATAAACGGGGCATATGAAAACATGCTAGGTAACGCTTACTGACTTACTCGTAGAAAATACTCCGGTTGGGTAGGCCATGATGCTCATTTTACAGAAACTAAACCTCAACAGGAAACACTTACAAATATAAACGTAGCAGGTGCCCCAGTTAAAGATCAGCTTCTGGAAAGGACAAGCCACCCTAACTCTTGGGCGTGGGAAAGATAAAGCAAGGCTGTGCGCTCATAGATTCCATAGCAGAAAACAATCTAGAATCCTTCCTGGAGGTGAATTGATGATGTACTGGAGCGTAATCTGTATCTGACTGTGACGCGCGGGTTCTATCTTCCTTTCCTGCAGACACAGAGCAGCTGGTTCTCCCTTTATGAATCACCTGTAAGCTCTGCCCGCTGAGCCACGCCCCGTCCACCCTCGTAGTAGGCAAAGGAATTCCCGCCTTTTACCAGGATGATGGACAGCTTTCCAAAACGACACCACTGCGTTTACCGCCGATTCAGGTCGTGCGTTGTTGGTGCGCAGAAGCACGAGGACATCTCCACAAAGACGCACTAGTAACAATCACATTGCCAAAGGCACACAAGGTTGCTGGTGAGGTTTCCCCCGTGGCCCATCACGTAGTCTTAGTGTACAATATACACAGGGCATATGAAAACATGCTAGGTAACGCTTACTGACTTACTCGTAGAAAATACTCCGGTTGGGTAGGCCATGATGCTCATTTTACAGAAACTAAACCTCAAAGGAAGCATTTACAAATATAAACGTAGCAGGTGCCCCAGTTGAAGCTCAGCTTCTGGAAAGGACAAGCCACCCTAACTTGGGCTTGGCAAAGATAAAGCAAGGCTGTGCGCTCATAGATTCCATAGCAGAAAAAGATCTAGAATCCTTCCTGGAGGTGAACTGATGATGTACTGGAGCGTAATCTGTATCTGACTGTGACGCGTGGGTTCTATCTTCCTCTCCTGCAGACACAGAGTAGCTGGTTCTCCCTTTATGAATCACCTGTAAGCTCCGCCCGCTGAGCCACGCCCCGTCCACCCTCGTAGTAGGCAAAGGAATTCCCGCCTTTTACCAGGATGATGGACAGCTTTCCAAAACGACACCACTGCGTTTTCCGCCGATTCAGGTCGTGCGTTGTTGATGCGCAGAAGCACGAGGACATCTCCACAAAGACGCACTAGTAACGATCACATTGCCAAAGGCACACAAGGTTGCTGGTGAGGTTTCCCCCGAGGCCCATCACGTAGTCTTAGTGTACAATATAAACGGGGCATATGAAAACATGCTAGGTAACGCTTACTGACTTACTCGTAGAAAATACTCCGTTGGGTAGGCCATGATGCTCATTTTACAGAAACTAAACCTCAACAGGAAGCACTTACAAATATAAACGTAGCAGGTGCCCCAGGTGAAGCTCAGCTTCTGGAAAGGACAAGCCACCCTAACTCTTGGGCGTGGGAAAGATAAAGCAAGGCTGTGCGCTCATAGATTCCATAGCAGAAAACAATCTAGAATCCTTCCTGGAGGTGAATTGATGATGTACTGGAGCGTAATCTGTATCTGACTGTGACGCGCGGGTTCTATCTTCCTTTCCTGCAGACACAGAGCAGCTGGTTCTCCCTTTATGTAAGCTCCGCCCGCTGAGCCACGCCCCGTCCACCCTCGTAGTAGGCAAAGGAATTCCCGCCTTTTACCAGGATGATGGACAGCTTTCCAAAACGACACCACTGCGTTTACCGCCGATTTAGGTCGTGCGTTGTTGGTGCGCAGAAGCACGAGGACATCTCCACAAAGACGCACTAGTAACAATCACATTGCCAAAGGCACACAAGGTTGCTGGTGAGGTTTCCCCCGTGGCCCATCACGTAGTCTTAGTGTACAATATACACAGGGCATATGAAAACATGCTAGGTAACGCTTACTGACTTACTCGTAGAAAATACTCCGGTTGGGTAGGCCATGATGCTCATTTTACAGAAACTAAACCTCAACAGGAAGCACTTACAAATATAAACGTAGCAGGTGCCCCAGTTGAAGCTCAGCTTCTGGAAAGGACAAGCCACCCTAACTATTGGGCTTGGCAAAGATAAAGCAAGGCTGTGCGCTCAGAGATCCTATAGCAGAAAAAGATCTAGAATCCTTCCTGGAGGTGAATTGATGATGTACTGGAGCGTAATCTGTATCTGACTGTGACGCGCGGGTTCTATCTTCCTCTCCTGCAGACACAGAGTAGAAGGTTCTCCCTTTATGAATCACCTGTAAGCTCCGCCCACTGAGCCACGCCCTGTCCTCCCTCGTAGTAGGCAAAGGAATTCCCGCCTTTTACCAGGATGATGGACAGCTTTCCAAAACGACACCACTGCGTTTACCGCCGATTCAGGTCGTGCGTTGTTGGTGCGCAGAAGCACGAGGACATCTCCACAAAGACGCACTAGTAACAATCACATTGCCAAAGGCACACAAGGTTGCTGGTGAGGTTTCCCCCGTGGCCCATCACGTAGTCTTAGTGTACAATATAAACGGGGCATATGAAAACATGCTAGGTAACGCTTACTGACTTACTCGTAGAAAATACTCCGGTTGGGTAGGCCATGATGCTCATTTTACAGAAACTAAACCTCAAAGGAAGCATTTACAAATATAAACGTAGCAGGTGCCCCAGTTGAAGCTCAGCTTCTGGAAAGGACAAGCCACCCTAACTTGGGCTTGGCAAAGATAAAGCAAGGCTGTGCGCTCATAAATTCCATAGCAGAAAAAGATCTAGAATCCTTCCTGGAGGTGAACTGATGATGTACTGGAGCGTAATCTGTATCTGACTGTGATGCGCGGGTTCTATCTTCCTCTCCTGCAGACACAGAGTAGCTGGTTCTCCCTTTATGAATCACCTGTAAGCTCCGCCCGCTGAGCCACGCCCCGTCCACCCTCGTAGTAGGCAAAGGAATTCCCGCCTTTTACCAGGATGATGGACAGCTTTCCAAAACGACACCACTGCGTTTACCGACGATTCAGGTCGTGCGTTGTTGATGCGCAGAAGCACGAGGACATCTCCACAAAGACGCACTAGTAACGATCACATTGCCAAAGGCACACAAGGTTGCTGGTGAGGTTTCCCCCGAGGCCCATCACGTAGTCTTAGTGTACAATATAAACGGGGCATATGAAAACATGCTAGGTAACGCTTACTGACTTACTCGTAGAAAATACTCCGTTGGGTAGGCCATGATGCTCATTTTACAGAAACTAAACCTCAACAGGAAGCACTTACAAATATAAACGTAGCAGGTGCCCCAGTTAATGCTCAGCTTCTGGAAAGGACAAGCCACCCTAACTCTTGGGCGTGGGAAAGATAAAGCAAGGCTGTGCGCTCATAGATTCCATAGCAGAAAACAATCTAGAATCCTTCCTGGAGGTGAATTGATGATGTACTGGAGCGTAATCTGTATCTGACTGTGACGCGCGGGTTCTATCTTCCTCTCCTGCAGACACAGAGTAGAAGGTTCTCCCTTTATGAATCACCTGTAAGCTCCGCCCGCTGAGCCACGCCCCGTCCACCCTCGTAGTAGGCAAGGGAATTCCCGCCTTTTACCAGGATGATGGACAGCTTTCCAAAACGACACCACTGTGTTTACCGCCGATTCAGGTTGTGCGCAGAAGCACGAGGACATCTCCACAAAGACGCACTAGTAACGATCACATTGCCAAAGGCACACAAGGTTGCTGGAGACGTTTCCCCCGAGGCCCATCACGTAGTCTTAGTGTACAATATAAACGGGGCATATGAAAACATGCTAGGTAACGCTTACTGACTTACTCGTAGAAAATACTCCGTTGGGTAGGCCATGATGCTCATTTTACAGAAACTAAACCTCAAAGGAAGCATTTACAAATATAAACGTAGCAGGTGCCCCAGTTGAAGCTCAGCTTCTGGAAAGGACAAGCCACCCTAACTCTTGGGCGTGGGAAAGATAAAGCAAGGCTGTGCACTCATAGATTCCATAGCAGAAAACAATCTAGAATCCTTCCTGGAGGTGAATTGATGATGTACTGGAGCGTAATCTGTATCTGACAGTGACGCGCGGGTTCTATCTTCCTTTCCTGCAGACACAGAGCAGCTGGTTCTCCCTTTATGAATCACCTGTAAGCTCCGCCCGCTGAGCCACGCCCCGTCCACCCTCGTAGTAGGCAAGGGAATTCCCGCCTTTTACCAGGATGATGGACAGCTTTCCAAAACGACACCACTGCGTTTACCGCCGATTCAGGTCGTGCGTTGTTGGTGCGCAGAAGCACGAGGACATCTCCACAAAGACGCACTAGTAACAATCACATTGCCAAAGGCACACAAGGTTGCTGGTGAGGTTTCCCCCGTGGCCCATCACGTAGTCTTAGTGTACAATATACACAGGGCATATGAAAACATGCTAGGTAACGCTTACTGACTTACTCGTAGAAAATACTCCGGTTGGGTAGGCCATGATGCTCATTTTACAGAAACTAAACCTCAAAGGAAGCATTTACAAATATAAACGTAGCAGGTGCCCCAGTTGAAGCTCAGCTTCTGGAAAGGACAAGCCACCCTAACTTGGGCTTGGCAAAGATAAAGCAAGGCTGTGCGCTCATAGATTCCATAGCAGAAAAAGATCTAGAATCCTTCCTGGAGGTGAACTGATGATGTACTGGAGCGTAATCTGTATCTGACTGTGACGCGTGGGTTCTATCTTCCTCTCCTGCAGACACAGAGTAGCTGGTTCTCCCTTTATGAATCACCTGTAAGCTCCGCCCGCTGAGCCACGCCCCGTCCACCCTCGTAGTAGGCAAAGGAATTCCCGCCTTTTACCAGGATGATGGACAGCTTTCCAAAACGACACCACTGCGTTTACCGCCGATTCAGGTCGTGCGTTGTTGATGCGCAGAAGCACGAGGACATCTCCACAAAGACGCACTAGTAACGATCACATTGCCAAAGGCACACAAGGTTGCTGGTGAGGTTTCCCCCGAGGCCCATCACGTAGTCTTAGTGTACAATATAAACGGGGCATATGAAAACATGCTAGGTAACGCTTACTGACTTACTCGTAGAAAATACTCCGTTGGGTAGGCCATGATGCTCATTTTACAGAAACTAAACCTCAACAGGAAGCACTTACAAATATAAACGTAGCAGGTGCCCCAGTTGAAGCTCAGCTTCTGGAAAGGACAAGCCACCCTAACTATTGGGCTTGGCAAAGATAAAGCAAGGCTGTGCGCTCAGAGATCCTATAGCAGAAAAAGATCTAGAATCCTTCCTGGAGGTGAATTGATGATGTACTGGAGCGTAATCTGTATCTGACTGTGACGCGCGGGTTCTATCTTCCTCTCCTGCAGACACAGAGTAGAAGGTTCTCCCTTTATGAATCACCTGTAAGCTCCGCCCACTGAGCCACGCCCCGTCCTCCCTCGTAGTAGGCAAAGGAATTCCCGCCTTTTACCAGGATGATGGACAGCTTTCCAAAACGACACCACTGCGTTTACCGCCGATTCAGGTCGTGCGTTGTTGGTGCGCAGAAGCACGAGGACATCTCCACAAAGACGCACTAGTAACAATCACATTGCCAAAGGCACACAAGGTTGCTGGTGAGGTTTCCCCCGTGGCCCATCACGTAGTCTTAGTGTACAATATAAACGGGGCATATGAAAACATGCTAGGTAACGCTTACTGACTTACTCGTAGAAAATACTCCGGTTGGGTAGGCCATGATGCTCATTTTACAGAAACTAAACCTCAAAGGAAGCATTTACAAATATAAACGTAGCAGGTGCCCCAGTTGAAGCTCAGCTTCTGGAAAGGACAAGCCTCCCTAACTTGGGCTTGGCAAAGATAAAGCAAGGCTGTGCGCTCATAGATTCCATAGCAGAAAACAATCTAGAATCCTTCCTGGAGGTGAATTGATGATGTACTGGAGCGTAATCTGTATCTGACTGTGACGCGTGGGTTCTATCTTCCTCTCCTGCAGACACAGAGTAGCTGGTTCTCCCTTTATGAATCACCTGTAAGCTCCGCCCGCTGAGCCACGCCCCGTCCACCCTCGTAGTAGGCAAAGGAATTCCCGCCTTTTACCAGGATGATGGACAGCTTTCCAAAACGACACCACTGCGTTTTCCGCCGATTCAGGTCGTGCGTTGTTGATGCGCAGAAGCACGAGGACATCTCCACAAAGACGCACTAGTAACGATCACATTGCCAAAGGCACACAAGGTTGCTGGTGAGGTTTCCCCCGAGGCCCATCACGTAGTCTTAGTGTACAATATAAACGGGGCATATGAAAACATGCTAGGTAACGCTTACTGACTTACTCGTAGAAAATACTCCGTTGGGTAGGCCATGATGCTCATTTTACAGAAACTAAACCTCAACAGGAAGCACTTACAAATATAAACGTAGCAGGTGCCCCAGGTGAAGCTCAGCTTCTGGAAAGGACAAGCCACCCTAACTCTTGGGCGTGGGAAAGATAAAGCAAGGCTGTGCGCTCATAGATTCCATAGCAGAAAACAATCTAGAATCCTTCCTGGAGGTGAATTGATGATGTACTGGAGCGTAATCTGTATCTGACTGTGACGCGCGGGTTCTATCTTCCTTTCCTGCAGACACAGAGCAGCTGGTTCTCCCTTTATGTAAGCTCCGCCCGCTGAGCCACGCCCCGTCCACCCTCGTAGTAGGCAAAGGAATTCCCGCCTTTTACCAGGATGATGGACAGCTTTCCAAAACGACACCACTGCGTTTACCGCCGATTTAGGTCGTGCGTTGTTGGTGCGCAGAAGCACGAGGACATCTCCACAAAGACGCACTAGTAACAATCACATTGCCAAAGGCACACAAGGTTGCTGGTGAGGTTTCCCCCGTGGCCCATCACGTAGTCTTAGTGTACAATATACACAGGGCATATGAAAACATGCTAGGTAACGCTTACTGACTTACTCGTAGAAAATACTCCGGTTGGGTAGGCCATGATGCTCATTTTACAGAAACTAAACCTCAACAGGAAGCACTTACAAATATAAACGTAGCAGGTGCCCCAGTTGAAGCTCAGCTTCTGGAAAGGACAAGCCACCCTAACTATTGGGCTTGGCAAAGATAAAGCAAGGCTGTGCGCTCAGAGATCCTATAGCAGAAAAAGATCTAGAATCCTTCCTGGAGGTGAATTGATGATGTACTGGAGCGTAATCTGTATCTGACTGTGACGCGCGGGTTCTATCTTCCTCTCCTGCAGACACAGAGTAGAAGGTTCTCCCTTTATGAATCACCTGTAAGCTCCGCCCACTGAGCCACGCCCCGTCCTCCCTCGTAGTAGGCAAAGGAATTCCCGCCTTTTACCAGGATGATGGACAGCTTTCCAAAACGACACCACTGCGTTTACCGCCGATTCAGGTCGTGCGTTGTTGGTGCGCAGAAGCACGAGGACATCTCCACAAAGACGCACTAGTAACAATCACATTGCCAAAGGCACACAAGGTTGCTGGTGAGGTTTCCCCCGTGGCCCATCACGTAGTCTTAGTGTACAATATAAACGGGGCATATGAAAACATGCTAGGTAACGCTTACTGACTTACTCGTAGAAAATACTCCGGTTGGGTAGGCCATGATGCTCATTTTACAGAAACTAAACCTCAAAGGAAGCATTTACAAATATAAACGTAGCAGGTGCCCCAGTTGAAGCTCAGCTTCTGGAAAGGACAAGCCACCCTAACTTGGGCTTGGCAAAGATAAAGCAAGGCTGTGCGCTCATAAATTCCATAGCAGAAAAAGATCTAGAATCCTTCCTGGAGGTGAACTGATGATGTACTGGAGCGTAATCTGTATCTGACTGTGATGCGCGGGTTCTATCTTCCTCTCCTGCAGACACAGAGTAGCTGGTTCTCCCTTTATGAATCACCTGTAAGCTCCGCCCGCTGAGCCACGCCCCGTCCACCCTCGTAGTAGGCAAAGGAATTCCCGCCTTTTACCAGGATGATGGACAGCTTTCCAAAACGACACCACTGCGTTTACCGACGATTCAGGTCGTGCGTTGTTGATGCGCAGAAGCACGAGGACATCTCCACAAAGACGCACTAGTAACGATCACATTGCCAAAGGCACACAAGGTTGCTGGTGAGGTTTCCCCCGAGGCCCATCACGTAGTCTTAGTGTACAATATAAACGGGGCATATGAAAACATGCTAGGTAACGCTTACTGACTTACTCGTAGAAAATACTCCGTTGGGTAGGCCATGATGCTCATTTTACAGAAACTAAACCTCAACAGGAAGCACTTACAAATATAAACGTAGCAGGTGCCCCAGTTAATGCTCAGCTTCTGGAAAGGACAAGCCACCCTAACTCTTGGGCGTGGGAAAGATAAAGCAAGGCTGTGCGCTCATAGATTCCATAGCAGAAAACAATCTAGAATCCTTCCTGGAGGTGAATTGATGATGTACTGGAGCGTAATCTGTATCTGACTGTGACGCGCGGGTTCTATCTTCCTCTCCTGCAGACACAGAGTAGAAGGTTCTCCCTTTATGAATCACCTGTAAGCTCCGCCCGCTGAGCCACGCCCCGTCCACCCTCGTAGTAGGCAAGGGAATTCCCGCCTTTTACCAGGATGATGGACAGCTTTCCAAAACGACACCACTGTGTTTACCGCCGATTCAGGTTGTGCGCAGAAGCACGAGGACATCTCCACAAAGACGCACTAGTAACGATCACATTGCCAAAGGCACACAAGGTTGCTGGAGACGTTTCCCCCGAGGCCCATCACGTAGTCTTAGTGTACAATATAAACGGGGCATATGAAAACATGCTAGGTAACGCTTACTGACTTACTCGTAGAAAATACTCCGTTGGGTAGGCCATGATGCTCATTTTACAGAAACTAAACCTCAAAGGAAGCATTTACAAATATAAACGTAGCAGGTGCCCCAGTTGAAGCTCAGCTTCTGGAAAGGACAAGCCACCCTAACTCTTGGGCGTGGGAAAGATAAAGCAAGGCTGTGCACTCATAGATTCCATAGCAGAAAACAATCTAGAATCCTTCCTGGAGGTGAATTGATGATGTACTGGAGCGTAATCTGTATCTGACAGTGACGCGCGGGTTCTATCTTCCTTTCCTGCAGACACAGAGCAGCTGGTTCTCCCTTTATGAATCACCTGTAAGCTCCGCCCGCTGAGCCACGCCCCGTCCACCCTCGTAGTAGGCAAGGGAATTCCCGCCTTTTACCAGGATGATGGACAGCTTTCCAAAACGACACCACTGCGTTTACCGCCGATTCAGGTCGTGCGTTGTTGGTGCGCAGAAGCACGAGGACATCTCCACAAAGACGCACTAGTAACAATCACATTGCCAAAGGCACACAAGGTTGCTGGTGAGGTTTCCCCCGTGGCCCATCACGTAGTCTTAGTGTACAATATACACAGGGCATATGAAAACATGCTAGGTAACGCTTACTGACTTACTCGTAGAAAATACTCCGGTTGGGTAGGCCATGATGCTCATTTTACAGAAACTAAACCTCAAAGGAAGCATTTACAAATATAAACGTAGCAGGTGCCCCAGTTGAAGCTCAGCTTCTGGAAAGGACAAGCCACCCTAACTTGGGCTTGGCAAAGATAAAGCAAGGCTGTGCGCTCATAGATTCCATAGCAGAAAAAGATCTAGAATCCTTCCTGGAGGTGAACTGATGATGTACTGGAGCGTAATCTGTATCTGACTGTGACGCGTGGGTTCTATCTTCCTCTCCTGCAGACACAGAGTAGCTGGTTCTCCCTTTATGAATCACCTGTAAGCTCCGCCCGCTGAGCCACGCCCCGTCCACCCTCGTAGTAGGCAAAGGAATTCCCGCCTTTTACCAGGATGATGGACAGCTTTCCAAAACGACACCACTGCGTTTACCGCCGATTCAGGTCGTGCGTTGTTGATGCGCAGAAGCACGAGGACATCTCCACAAAGACGCACTAGTAACGATCACATTGCCAAAGGCACACAAGGTTGCTGGTGAGGTTTCCCCCGAGGCCCATCACGTAGTCTTAGTGTACAATATAAACGGGGCATATGAAAACATGCTAGGTAACGCTTACTGACTTACTCGTAGAAAATACTCCGTTGGGTAGGCCATGATGCTCATTTTACAGAAACTAAACCTCAACAGGAAGCACTTACAAATATAAACGTAGCAGGTGCCCCAGTTGAAGCTCAGCTTCTGGAAAGGACAAGCCACCCTAACTATTGGGCTTGGCAAAGATAAAGCAAGGCTGTGCGCTCAGAGATCCTATAGCAGAAAAAGATCTAGAATCCTTCCTGGAGGTGAATTGATGATGTACTGGAGCGTAATCTGTATCTGACTGTGACGCGCGGGTTCTATCTTCCTCTCCTGCAGACACAGAGTAGAAGGTTCTCCCTTTATGAATCACCTGTAAGCTCCGCCCACTGAGCCACGCCCCGTCCTCCCTCGTAGTAGGCAAAGGAATTCCCGCCTTTTACCAGGATGATGGACAGCTTTCCAAAACGACACCACTGCGTTTACCGCCGATTCAGGTCGTGCGTTGTTGGTGCGCAGAAGCACGAGGACATCTCCACAAAGACGCACTAGTAACAATCACATTGCCAAAGGCACACAAGGTTGCTGGTGAGGTTTCCCCCGTGGCCCATCACGTAGTCTTAGTGTACAATATAAACGGGGCATATGAAAACATGCTAGGTAACGCTTACTGACTTACTCGTAGAAAATACTCCGGTTGGGTAGGCCATGATGCTCATTTTACAGAAACTAAACCTCAAAGGAAGCATTTACAAATATAAACGTAGCAGGTGCCCCAGTTGAAGCTCAGCTTCTGGAAAGGACAAGCCACCCTAACTTGGGCTTGGCAAAGATAAAGCAAGGCTGTGCGCTCATAGATTCCATAGCAGAAAAAGAACTAGAATCCTTCCTGGAGGTGAACTGATGATGTACTGGAGCGTAATCTGTATCTGACAGTGACGCGCGGTTTCTATCTTCCTTTCCTGCAGACACAGAGCAGCTGGTTCTCCCTTTATGAATCACCTGTAAGCTCTGCCCGCTGAGCCACGCCCCGTCCACCCTCGTAGTAGGCAAAGGAATTCCCGCCTTTTACCAGGATGATGGACAGCTTTCCAAAACGACACCACTGCGTTTACCGCCGATTCAGGTCGTGCGTTGTTGGTGCGCAGAAGCACGAGGACATCTCCACAAAGACGCACTAGTAACAATCACATTGCCAAAGGCACACAAGGTTGCTGGTGAGGTTTCCCCCGTGGCCCATCACGTAGTCTTAGTGTACAATATACACAGGGCATATGAAAACATGCTAGGTAACGCTTACTGACTTACTCGTAGAAAATACTCCGGTTGGGTAGGCCATGATGCTCATTTTACAGAAACTAAACCTCAAAGGAAGCATTTACAAATATAAACGTAGCAGGTGCCCCAGTTGAAGCTCAGCTTCTGGAAAGGACAAGCCACCCTAACTTGGGCTTGGCAAAGATAAAGCAAGGCTGTGCGCTCATAGATTCCATAGCAGAAAAAGATCTAGAATCCTTCCTGGAGGTGAACTGATGATGTACTGGAGCGTAATCTGTATCTGACTGTGACGCGTGGGTTCTATCTTCCTCTCCTGCAGACACAGAGTAGCTGGTTCTCCCTTTATGAATCACCTGTAAGCTCCGCCCGCTGAGCCACGCCCCGTCCACCCTCGTAGTATGCAAAGGAATTCCCGCCTTTTACCAGGATGATGGACAGCTTTCCAAAACGACACCACTGCGTTTACCGCCGATTCAGGTCGTGCGTTGTTGATGCGCAGAAGCACGAGGACATCTCCACAAAGACGCACTAGTAACGATCACATTGCCAAAGGCACACAAGGTTGCTGGTGAGGTTTCCCCCGAGGCCCATCACGTAGTCTTAGTGTACAATATAAACGGGGCATATGAAAACATGCTAGGTAACGCTTACTGACTTACTCGTAGAAAATACTCCGTTGGGTAGGCCATGATGCTCATTTTACAGAAACTAAACCTCAACAGGAAGCACTTACAAATATAAACGTAGCAGGTGCCCCAGTTGAAGCTCAGCTTCTGGAAAGGACAAGCCACCCTAACTATTGGGCTTGGCAAAGATAAAGCAAGGCTGTGCGCTCAGAGATCCTATAGCAGAAAAAGATCTAGAATCCTTCCTGGAGGTGAATTGATGATGTACTGGAGCGTAATCTGTATCTGACTGTGACGCGCGGGTTCTATCTTCCTCTCCTGCAGACACAGAGTAGAAGGTTCTCCCTTTATGAATCACCTGTAAGCTCCGCCCACTGAGCCACGCCCCGTCCTCCCTCGTAGTAGGCAAAGGAATTCCCGCCTTTTACCAGGATGATGGACAGCTTTCCAAAACGACACCACTGCGTTTACCGCCGATTCAGGTCGTGCGTTGTTGGTGCGCAGAAGCACGAGGACATCTCCACAAAGACGCACTAGTAACGATCACATTGCCAAAGGCACACAAAGTTGCTGGTGAGGTTTCCCCCGAGGCCCATCACGTAGTCTTAGTGTACAATATAAACGGGGCATATGAAAACATGCTAGGTAACGCTTACTGACTTACTCGTAGAAAATACTCCGGTTGGGTAGGCCATGATGCTCATTTTACAGAAACTAAACCTCAACAGGAAGCACTTACAAATATAAACGTAGCAGGTGCCCCAGTTAAAGCTCAGCTTCTGGAAAGGACAAGCCACCCTAACTCTTGGGCGTGGGAAAGATAAAGCAAGGCTGTGCGCTCATAGATTCCATAGCAGAAAACAATCTAGAATCCTTCCTGGAGGTGAATTGATGATGTACTGGAGCGTAATCTGTATCTGACTGTGACGCGCGGGTTCTATCTTCCTCTCCTGCAGACACAGAGTAGAAGGTTCTCCCTTTATGAATCACCTGTAAGCTCCGCCCGCTGAGCCACGCCCCGTCCACCCTCGTAGTAGGCAAGGGAATTCCCGCCTTTTACCAGGATGATGGACAGCTTTCCAAAACGACACCACTGCGTTTACCGCCGATTCAGGTCGTGCGTTGTTGGTGCGCAGAAGCACGAGGACATCTCCACAAAGACGCACTAGTAACAATCACATTGCCAAAGGCACACAAGGTTGCTGGTGAGGTTTCCCCCGTGGCCCATCACGTAGTCTTAGTGTACAATATACACAGGGCATATGAAAACATGCTAGGTAACGCTTACTGACTTACTCGTAGAAAATACTCCGGTTGGGTAGGCCATGATGCTCATTTTACAGAAACTAAACCTCAAAGGAAGCATTTACAAATATAAACGTAGCAGGTGCCCCAGTTGAAGCTCAGCTTCTGGAAAGGACAAGCCACCCTAACTTGGGCTTGGCAAAGATAAAGCAAGGCTGTGCGCTCATAGATTCCATAGCAGAAAAAGATCTAGAATCCTTCCTGGAGGTGAACTGATGATGTACTGGAGCGTAATCTGTATCTGACTGTGACGCGTGGGTTCTATCTTCCTCTCCTGCAGACACAGAGTAGCTGGTTCTCCCTTTATGAATCACCTGTAAGCTCCGCCCGCTGAGCCACGCCCCGTCCACCCTCGTAGTAGGCAAAGGAATTCCCGCCTTTTACCAGGATGATGGACAGCTTTCCAAAACGACACCACTGCGTTTACCGCCGATTCAGGTCGTGCGTTGTTGATGCGCAGAAGCACGAGGACATCTCCACAAAGACGCACTAGTAACGATCACATTGCCAAAGGCACACAAGGTTGCTGGTGAGGTTTCCCCCGAGGCCCATCACGTAGTCTTAGTGTACAATATAAACGGGGCATATGAAAACATGCTAGGTAACGCTTACTGACTTACTCGTAGAAAATACTCCGTTGGGTAGGCCATGATGCTCATTTTACAGAAACTAAACCTCAACAGGAAGCACTTACAAATATAAACGTAGCAGGTGCCCCAGTTGAAGCTCAGCTTCTGGAAAGGACAAGCCACCCTAACTATTGGGCTTGGCAAAGATAAAGCAAGGCTGTGCGCTCAGAGATCCTATAGCAGAAAAAGATCTAGAATCCTTCCTGGAGGTGAATTGATGATGTACTGGAGCGTAATCTGTATCTGACTGTGACGCGCGGGTTCTATCTTCCTCTCCTGCAGACACAGAGTAGAAGGTTCTCCCTTTATGAATCACCTGTAAGCTCCGCCCACTGAGCCACGCCCCGTCCTCCCTCGTAGTAGGCAAAGGAATTCCCGCCTTTTACCAGGATGATGGACAGCTTTCCAAAACGACACCACTGCGTTTACCGCCGATTCAGGTCGTGCGTTGTTGGTGCGCAGAAGCACGAGGACATCTCCACAAAGACGCACTAGTAACAATCACATTGCCAAAGGCACACAAGGTTGCTGGTGAGGTTTCCCCCGTGGCCCATCACGTAGTCTTAGTGTACAATATAAACGGGGCATATGAAAACATGCTAGGTAACGCTTACTGACTTACTCGTAGAAAATACTCCGGTTGGGTAGGCCATGATGCTCATTTTACAGAAACTAAACCTCAAAGGAAGCATTTACAAATATAAACGTAGCAGGTGCCCCAGTTGAAGCTCAGCTTCTGGAAAGGACAAGCCACCCTAACTTGGGCTTGGCAAAGATAAAGCAAGGCTGTGCGCTCATAGATTCCATAGCAGAAAAAGAACTAGAATCCTTCCTGGAGGTGAACTGATGATGTACTGGAGCGTAATCTGTATCTGACTGTGACGCGCGGGTTCTATCTTCCTCTCCTGCAGACACAGAGTAGCTGGTTCTCCCTTTATGAATCACCTGTAAGCTCCGCCCGCTGAGCCACGCCCCGTCCACCCTCGTAGTAGGCAAAGGAATTCCCGCCTTTTACCAGGATGATGGACAGCTTTCCAAAACGACACCACTGCGTTTACCGCCGATTCAGGTCGTGCGTTGTTGATGCGCAGAAGCACGAGGACATCTCCACAAAGACGCACTAGTAACGATCACATTGCCAAAGGCACACAAGGTTGCTGGTGAGGTTTCCCCCGAGGCCCATCACGTAGTCTTAGTGTACAATATAAACGGGGCATATGAAAACATGCTAGGTAACGCTTACTGACTTACTCGTAGAAAATACTCCGTTGGGTAGGCCATGATGCTCATTTTACAGAAACTAAACCTCAACAGGAAGCACTTACAAATATAAACGTAGCAGGTGCCCCAGTTGAAGCTCAGCTTCTGGAAAGGACAAGCCACCCTAACTATTGGGCTTGGCAAAGATAAAGCAAGGCTGTGCGCTCAGAGATCCTATAGCAGAAAAAGATCTAGAATCCTTCCTGGAGGTGAATTGATGATGTACTGGAGCGTAATCTGTATCTGACTGTGACGCGCGGGTTCTATCTTTCTCTCCTGCAGACACAGAGTAGAAGGTTCTCCCTTTATGAATCACCTGTAAGCTCCGCCCACTGAGCCACGCCCCGTCCTCCCTCGTAGTAGGCAAAGGAATTCCCGCCTTTTACCAGGATGATGGACAGCTTTCCAAAACGACACCACTGCGTTTACCGCCGATTCAGGTCGTGCGTTGTTGGTGCGCAGAAGCACGAGGACATCTCCACAAAGACGCACTAGTAACGATCACATTGCCAAAGGCACACAAAGTTGCTGGTGAGGTTTCCCCCGTGGCCCATCACGTAGTCTTAGTGTACAATATAAACGGGGCATATGAAAACATGCTAGGTAACGCTTACTGACTTACTCGTAGAAAATACTCCGGTTGGGTAGGCCATGATGCTCATTTTACAGAAACTAAACCTCAACAGGAAACACTTACAAATATAAACGTAGCAGGTGCCCCAGTTAAAGCTCAGCTTCTGGAAAGGACAAGCCACCCTAACTCTTGGGCGTGGGAAAGATAAAGCAAGGCTGTGCGCTCATAGATTCCATAGCAGAAAACAATCTAGAATCCTTCCTGGAGGTGAATTGATGATGTACTGGAGCGTAATCTGTATCTGACTGTGGCGCGCGGGTTCTATCTTCCTCTCCTGCAGACACAGAGTAGAAGGTTCTCCCTTTATGAATCACCTGTAAGCTCCGCCCGCTGAGCCACGCCCCGTCCACCCTCGTAGTAGGCAAGGGAATTCCCGCCTTTTACCAGGATGATGGACAGCTTTCCAAAACGACACCACTGCGTTTACCGCCGATTCAGGTTGTGCGCAGAAGCACGAGGACATCTCCACAAAGACGCACTAGTAACGATCACATTGCCAAAGGCACACAAGGTTGCTGGAGACGTTTCCCCCGAGGCCCATCACGTAGTCTTAGTGTACAATATAAACGGGGCATCTGAAAACATGCTAGGTAACGCTTACTGACTTACTCGTAGAAAATACTCCGTTGGGTAGGCCATGATGCTCATTTTACAGAAACTAAACCTCAACAGGAAGCACTTACAAATATAAACGTAGCAGGTGCCCCAGTTGAAGCTCAGCTTCTGGAAAGGACAAGCCACCCTAACTTGGGCTTGGCAAAGATAAAGCAAGGCTGTGCGCTCATAGATTCCATAGCAGAAAAAGATCTAGAATCCTTCCTGGAGGTGAACTGATGATGTACTGGAGCGTAATCTGTATCTGACTGTGACGCGTGGGTTCTATCTTCCTCTCCTGCAGACACAGAGTAGCTGGTTCTCCCTTTATGAATCACCTGTAAGCTCCGCCCGCTGAGCCACGCCCCGTCCACCCTCGTAGTATGCAAAGGAATTCCCGCCTTTTACCAGGATGATGGACAGCTTTCCAAAACGACACCACTGCGTTTACCGCCGATTCAGGTCGTGCGTTGTTGATGCGCAGAAGCACGAGGACATCTCCACAAAGACGCACTAGTAACGATCACATTGCCAAAGGCACACAAGGTTGCTGGTGAGGTTTCCCCCGAGGCCCATCACGTAGTCTTAGTGTACAATATAAACGGGGCATATGAAAACATGCTAGGTAACGCTTACTGACTTACTCGTAGAAAATACTCCGTTGGGTAGGCCATGATGCTCATTTTACAGAAACTAAACCTCAACAGGAAGCACTTACAAATATAAACGTAGCAGGTGCCCCAGTTGAAGCTCAGCTTCTGGAAAGGACAAGCCACCCTAACTATTGGGCTTGGCAAAGATAAAGCAAGGCTGTGCGCTCAGAGATCCTATAGCAGAAAAAGATCTAGAATCCTTCCTGGAGGTGAATTGATGATGTACTGGAGCGTAATCTGTATCTGACTGTGACGCGCGGGTTCTATCTTCCTCTCCTGCAGACACAGAGTAGAAGGTTCTCCCTTTATGAATCACCTGTAAGCTCCGCCCACTGAGCCACGCCCCGTCCTCCCTCGTAGTAGGCAAAGGAATTCCCGCCTTTTACCAGGATGATGGACAGCTTTCCAAAACGACACCACTGCGTTTACCGCCGATTCAGGTCGTGCGTTGTTGGTGCGCAGAAGCACGAGGACATCTCCACAAAGACGCACTAGTAACGATCACATTGCCAAAGGCACACAAAGTTGCTGGTGAGGTTTCCCCCGAGGCCCATCACGTAGTCTTAGTGTACAATATAAACGGGGCATATGAAAACATGCTAGGTAACGCTTACTGACTTACTCGTAGAAAATACTCCGGTTGGGTAGGCCATGATGCTCATTTTACAGAAACTAAACCTCAACAGGAAGCACTTACAAATATAAACGTAGCAGGTGCCCCAGTTAAAGCTCAGCTTCTGGAAAGGACAAGCCACCCTAACTCTTGGGCGTGGGAAAGATAAAGCAAGGCTGTGCGCTCATAGATTCCATAGCAGAAAACAATCTAGAATCCTTCCTGGAGGTGAATTGATGATGTACTGGAGCGTAATCTGTATCTGACTGTGACGCGCGGGTTCTATCTTCCTCTCCTGCAGACACAGAGTAGAAGGTTCTCCCTTTATGAATCACCTGTAAGCTCCGCCCGCTGAGCCACGCCCCGTCCACCCTCGTAGTAGGCAAGGGAATTCCCGCCTTTTACCAGGATGATGGACAGCTTTCCAAAACGACACCACTGCGTTTACCGCCGATTCAGGTCGTGCGTTGTTGGTGCGCAGAAGCACGAGGACATCTCCACAAAGACGCACTAGTAACAATCACATTGCCAAAGGCACACAAGGTTGCTGGTGAGGTTTCCCCCGTGGCCCATCACGTAGTCTTAGTGTACAATATACACAGGGCATATGAAAACATGCTAGGTAACGCTTACTGACTTACTCGTAGAAAATACTCCGGTTGGGTAGGCCATGATGCTCATTTTACAGAAACTAAACCTCAAAGGAAGCATTTACAAATATAAACGTAGCAGGTGCCCCAGTTGAAGCTCAGCTTCTGGAAAGGACAAGCCACCCTAACTTGGGCTTGGCAAAGATAAAGCAAGGCTGTGCGCTCATAGATTCCATAGCAGAAAAAGATCTAGAATCCTTCCTGGAGGTGAACTGATGATGTACTGAAGCGTAATCTGTATCTGACTGTGACGCGTGGGTTCTATCTTCCTCTCCTGCAGACACAGAGTAGCTGGTTCTCCCTTTATGAATCACCTGTAAGCTCCGCCCGCTGAGCCACGCCCCGTCCACCCTCGTAGTAGGCAAAGGAATTCCCGCCTTTTACCAGGATGATGGACAGCTTTCCAAAACGACACCACTGCGTTTACCGCCGATTCAGGTCGTGCGTTGTTGATGCGCAGAAGCACGAGGACATCTCCACAAAGACGCACTAGTAACGATCACATTGCCAAAGGCACACAAGGTTGCTGGTGAGGTTTCCCCCGAGGCCCATCACGTAGTCTTAGTGTACAATATAAACGGGGCATATGAAAACATGCTAGGTAACGCTTACTGACTTACTCGTAGAAAATACTCCGTTGGGTAGGCCATGATGCTCATTTTACAGAAACTAAACCTCAACAGGAAGCACTTACAAATATAAACGTAGCAGGTGCCCCAGTTGAAGCTCAGCTTCTGGAAAGGACAAGCCACCCTAACTATTGGGCTTGGCAAAGATAAAGCAAGGCTGTGCGCTCAGAGATCCTATAGCAGAAAAAGATCTAGAATCCTTCCTGGAGGTGAATTGATGATGTACTGGAGCGTAATCTGTATCTGACTGTGACGCGCGGGTTCTATCTTCCTCTCCTGCAGACACAGAGTAGAAGGTTCTCCCTTTATGAATCACCTGTAAGCTCCGCCCACTGAGCCACGCCCCGTCCTCCCTCGTAGTAGGCAAAGGAATTCCCGCCTTTTACCAGGATGATGGACAGCTTTCCAAAACGACACCACTGCGTTTACCGCCGATTCAGGTCGTGCGTTGTTGGTGCGCAGAAGCACGAGGACATCTCCACAAAGACGCACTAGTAACAATCACATTGCCAAAGGCACACAAGGTTGCTGGTGAGGTTTCCCCCGTGGCCCATCACGTAGTCTTAGTGTACAATATAAACGGGGCATATGAAAACATGCTAGGTAACGCTTACTGACTTACTCGTAGAAAATACTCCGGTTGGGTAGGCCATGATGCTCATTTTACAGAAACTAAACCTCAAAGGAAGCATTTACAAATATAAACGTAGCAGGTGCCCCAGTTGAAGCTCAGCTTCTGGAAAGGACAAGCCACCCTAACTTGGGCTTGGCAAAGATAAAGCAAGGCTGTGCGCTCATAGATTCCATAGCAGAAAAAGAACTAGAATCCTTCCTGGAGGTGAACTGATGATGTACTGGAGCGTAATCTGTATCTGACTGTGACGCGCGGGTTCTATCTTCCTCTCCTGCAGACACAGAGTAGCTGGTTCTCCCTTTATGAATCACCTGTAAGCTCCGCCCGCTGAGCCACGCCCCGTCCACCCTCGTAGTAGGCAAAGGAATTCCCGCCTTTTACCAGGATGATGGACAGCTTTCCAAAACGACACCACTGCGTTTACCGCCGATTCAGGTCGTGCGTTGTTGGTGCGCAGAAGCACGAGGACATCTCCACAAAGACGCACTAGTAACGATCACATTGCCAAAGGCACACAAAGTTGCTGGTGAGGTTTCCCCCGAGGCCCATCACGTAGTCTTAGTGTACAATATAAACGGGGCATATGAAAACATGCTAGGTAACGCTTACTGACTTACTCGTAGAAAATACTCCGGTTGGGTAGGCCATGATGCTCATTTTACAGAAACTAAACCTCAACAGGAAGCACTTACAAATATAAACGTAGCAGGTGCCCCAGTTAAAGCTCAGCTTCTGGAAAGGACAAGCCACCCTAACTCTTGGGCGTGGGAAAGATAAAGCAAGGCTGTGCGCTCATAGATTCCATAGCAGAAAACAATCTAGAATCCTTCCTGGAGGTGAATTGATGATGTACTGGAGCGTAATCTGTATCTGACTGTGACGCGCGGGTTCTATCTTCCTCTCCTGCAGACACAGAGTAGAAGGTTCTCCCTTTATGAATCACCTGTAAGCTCCGCCCGCTGAGCCACGCCCCGTCCACCCTCGTAGTAGGCAAGGGAATTCCCGCCTTTTACCAGGATGATGGACAGCTTTCCAAAACGACACCACTGCGTTTACCGCCGATTCAGGTCGTGCGTTGTTGGTGCGCAGAAGCACGAGGACATCTCCACAAAGACGCACTAGTAACAATCACATTGCCAAAGGCACACAAGGTTGCTGGTGAGGTTTCCCCCGTGGCCCATCACGTAGTCTTAGTGTACAATATACACAGGGCATATGAAAACATGCTAGGTAACGCTTACTGACTTACTCGTAGAAAATACTCCGGTTGGGTAGGCCATGATGCTCATTTTACAGAAACTAAACCTCAAAGGAAGCATTTACAAATATAAACGTAGCAGGTGCCCCAGTTGAAGCTCAGCTTCTGGAAAGGACAAGCCACCCTAACTTGGGCTTGGCAAAGATAAAGCAAGGCTGTGCGCTCATAGATTCCATAGCAGAAAAAGATCTAGAATCCTTCCTGGAGGTGAACTGATGATGTACTGAAGCGTAATCTGTATCTGACTGTGACGCGTGGGTTCTATCTTCCTCTCCTGCAGACACAGAGTAGCTGGTTCTCCCTTTATGAATCACCTGTAAGCTCCGCCCGCTGAGCCACGCCCCGTCCACCCTCGTAGTAGGCAAAGGAATTCCCGCCTTTTACCAGGATGATGGACAGCTTTCCAAAACGACACCACTGCGTTTACCGCCGATTCAGGTCGTGCGTTGTTGATGCGCAGAAGCACGAGGACATCTCCACAAAGACGCACTAGTAACGATCACATTGCCAAAGGCACACAAGGTTGCTGGTGAGGTTTCCCCCGAGGCCCATCACGTAGTCTTAGTGTACAATATAAACGGGGCATATGAAAACATGCTAGGTAACGCTTACTGACTTACTCGTAGAAAATACTCCGTTGGGTAGGCCATGATGCTCATTTTACAGAAACTAAACCTCAACAGGAAGCACTTACAAATATAAACGTAGCAGGTGCCCCAGTTGAAGCTCAGCTTCTGGAAAGGACAAGCCACCCTAACTATTGGGCTTGGCAAAGATAAAGCAAGGCTGTGCGCTCAGAGATCCTATAGCAGAAAAAGATCTAGAATCCTTCCTGGAGGTGAATTGATGATGTACTGGAGCGTAATCTGTATCTGACTGTGACGCGCGGGTTCTATCTTCCTCTCCTGCAGACACAGAGTAGAAGGTTCTCCCTTTATGAATCACCTGTAAGCTCCGCCCACTGAGCCACGCCCCGTCCTCCCTCGTAGTAGGCAAAGGAATTCCCGCCTTTTACCAGGATGATGGACAGCTTTCCAAAACGACACCACTGCGTTTACCGCCGATTCAGGTCGTGCGTTGTTGGTGCGCAGAAGCACGAGGACATCTCCACAAAGACGCACTAGTAACAATCACATTGCCAAAGGCACACAAGGTTGCTGGTGAGGTTTCCCCCGTGGCCCATCACGTAGTCTTAGTGTACAATATAAACGGGGCATATGAAAACATGCTAGGTAACGCTTACTGACTTACTCGTAGAAAATACTCCGGTTGGGTAGGCCATGATGCTCATTTTACAGAAACTAAACCTCAAAGGAAGCATTTACAAATATAAACGTAGCAGGTGCCCCAGTTGAAGCTCAGCTTCTGGAAAGGACAAGCCACCCTAACTTGGGCTTGGCAAAGATAAAGCAAGGCTGTGCGCTCATAGATTCCATAGCAGAAAAAGAACTAGAATCCTTCCTGGAGGTGAACTGATGATGTACTGGAGCGTAATCTGTATCTGACTGTGACGCGCGGGTTCTATCTTCCTCTCCTGCAGACACAGAGTAGCTGGTTCTCCCTTTATGAATCACCTGTAAGCTCCGCCCGCTGAGCCACGCCCCGTCCACCCTCGTAGTAGGCAAAGGAATTCCCGCCTTTTACCAGGATGATGGACAGCTTTCCAAAACGACACCACTGCGTTTACCGCCGATTCAGGTCGTGCGTTGTTGATGCGCAGAAGCACGAGGACATCTCCACAAAGACGCACTAGTAACGATCACATTGCCAAAGGCACACAAGGTTGCTGGTGAGGTTTCCCCCGAGGCCCATCACGTAGTCTTAGTGTACAATATAAACGGGGCATATGAAAACATGCTAGGTAACGCTTACTGACTTACTCGTAGAAAATACTCCGTTGGGTAGGCCATGATGCTCATTTTACAGAAACTAAACCTCAACAGGAAGCACTTACAAATATAAACGTAGCAGGTGCCCCAGTTGAAGCTCAGCTTCTGGAAAGGACAAGCCACCCTAACTATTGGGCTTGGCAAAGATAAAGCAAGGCTGTGCGCTCAGAGATCCTATAGCAGAAAAAGATCTAGAATCCTTCCTGGAGGTGAATTGATGATGTACTGGAGCGTAATCTGTATCTGACTGTGACGCGCGGGTTCTATCTTCCTCTCCTGCAGACACAGAGTAGAAGGTTCTCCCTTTATGAATCACCTGTAAGCTCCGCCCGCTGAGCCACGCCCCGTCCACCCTCGTAGTAGGCAAAGGAATTCCCGCCTTTTACCAGGATGATGGACAGCTTTCCAAAACGACACCACTGCGTTTACCGCCGATTCAGGTCGTGCGTTGTTGATGCGCAGAAGCACGAGGACATCTCCACAAAGACGCACTAGTAACGATCACATTGCCAAAGGCACACAAGGTTGCTGGTGAGGTTTCCCCAGAGGCCCATCACGTAGTCTTAGTGTACAATATAAACGGGGCATATGAAAACATGCTAGGTAACGCTTACTGACTTACTCGTAGAAAATACTCCGTTGGGTAGGCCATGATGCTCATTTTACAGAAACTAAACCTCAACAGGAAGCACTTACAAATATAAACGTAGCAGGTGCCCCAGTTGAAGCTCAGCTTCTGGAAAGGACAAGCCACCCTAACTATTGGGCTTGGCAAAGATAAAGCAAGGCTGTGCGCTCAGAGATCCTATAGCAGAAAAAGATCTAGAATCCTTCCTGGAGGTGAATTGATGATGTACTGGAGCGTAATCTGTATCTGACTGTGACGGGCGGGTTCTATCTTCCTCTCCTGCAGACACAGAGTAGAAGGTTCTCCCTTTATGAATCACCTGTAAGCTCCGCCCACTGAGCCACGCCCCGTCCTCCCTCGTAGTAGGCAAAGGAATTCCCGCCTTTTACCAGGATGATGGACAGCTTTCCAAAACGACACCACTGCGTTTACCGCCGATTCAGGTCGTGCGTTGTTGGTGCGCAGAAGCACGAGGACATCTCCACAAAGACGCACTAGTAACAATCACATTGCCAAAGGCACACAAGGTTGCTGGTGAGGTTTCCCCCGTGGCCCATCACGTAGTCTTAGTGTACAATATAAACGGGGCATATGAAAACATGCTAGGTAACGCTTACTGACTTACTCGTAGAAAATACTCCGGTTGGGTAGGCCATGATGCTCATTTTACAGAAACTAAACCTCAAAGGAAGCATTTACAAATATAAACGTAGCAGGTGCCCCAGTTGAAGCTCAGCTTCTGGAAAGGACAAGCCACCCTAACTTGGGCTTGGCAAAGATAAAGCAAGGCTGTGCGCTCATAGATTCCATAGCAGAAAAAGAACTAGAATCCTTCCTGGAGGTGAACTGATGATGTACTGGAGCGTAATCTGTATCTGACTGTGACGCGCGGGTTCTATCTTCCTCTCCTGCAGACACAGAGTAGCTGGTTCTCCCTTTATGAATCACCTGTAAGCTCCGCCCGCTGAGCCACGCCCCGTCCACCCTCGTAGTAGGCAAAGGAATTCCCGCCTTTTACCAGGATGATGGACAGCTTTCCAAAACGACACCACTGCGTTTACCGCCGATTCAGGTCGTGCGTTGTTGGTGCGCAGAAGCACAAGGACATCTCCACAAAGACGCACTAGTAACGATCACATTGCCAAAGGCACACAAAGTTGCTGGTGAGGTTTCCCCCGAGGCCCATCACGTAGTCTTAGTGTACAATATAAACGGGGCATATGAAAACATGCTAGGTAACGCTTACTGACTTACTCGTAGAAAATACTCCGGTTGGGTAGGCCATGATGCTCATTTTACAGAAACTAAACCTCAACAGGAAGCACTTACAAATATAAACGTAGCAGGTGCCCCAGTTAAAGCTCAGCTTCTGGAAAGGACAAGCCACCCTAACTCTTGGGCGTGGGAAAGATAAAGCAAGGCTGTGCGCTCATAGATTCCATAGCAGAAAACAATCTAGAATCCTTCCTGGAGGTGAATTGATGATGTACTGGAGCGTAATCTGTATCTGACTGTGACGCGCGGGTTCTATCTTCCTCTCCTGCAGACACAGAGTAGAAGGTTCTCCCTTTATGAATCACCTGTAAGCTCCGCCCGCTGAGCCACGCCCCGTCCACCCTCGTAGTAGGCAAGGGAATTCCCGCCTTTTACCAGGATGATGGACAGCTTTCCAAAACGACACCACTGCGTTTACCGCCGATTCAGGTCGTGCGTTGTTGGTGCGCAGAAGCACGAGGACATCTCCACAAAGACGCACTAGTAACAATCACATTGCCAAAGGCACACAAGGTTGCTGGTGAGGTTTCCCCCGTGGCCCATCACGTAGTCTTAGTGTACAATATACACAGGGCATATGAAAACATGCTAGGTAACGCTTACTGACTTACTCGTAGAAAATACTCCGGTTGGGTAGGCCATGATGCTCATTTTACAGAAACTAAACCTCAACAGGAAGCACTTACAAATATAAACGTAGCAGGTGCCCCAGTTAAAGCTCAGCTTCTGGAAAGGACAAGCCACCCTAACTCTTGGGCGTGGGAAAGATAAAGCAAGGCTGTGCGCTCATAGATTCCATAGCAGAAAACAATCTAGAATCCTTCCTGGAGGTGAACTGATGATGTACTGGAGCGTAATCTGTATCTGACTGTGACGCGTGGGTTCTATCTTCCTCTCCTGCAGACACAGAGTAGCTGGTTCTCCCTTTATGAATCACCTGTAAGCTCCGCCCGCTGAGCCACGCCCCGTCCACCCTCGTAGTAGGCAAAGGAATTCCCGCCTTTTACCAGGATGATGGACAGCTTTCCAAAACGACACCACTGCGTTTACCGCCGATTCAGGTCGTGCGTTGTTGATGCGCAGAAGCACGAGGACATCTCCACAAAGACGCACTAGTAACGATCACATTGCCAAAGGCACACAAGGTTGCTGGTGAGGTTTCCCCCGAGGCCCATCACGTAGTCTTAGTGTACAATATAAACGGGGCATATGAAAACATGCTAGGTAACGCTTTCTGACTTACTCGTAGAAAATACTCCGTTGGGTAGGCCATGATGCTCATTTTACAGAAACTAAACCTCAACAGGAAGCACTTACAAATATAAACGTAGCAGGTGCCCCAGTTGAAGCTCAGCTTCTGGAAAGGACAAGCCACCCTAACTATTGGGCTTGGCAAAGATAAAGCAAGGCTGTGCGCTCAGAGATCCTATAGCAGAAAAAGATCTAGAATCCTTCCTGGAGGTGAATTGATGATGTACTGGAGCGTAATCTGTATCTGACTGTGACGCGCGGGTTCTATCTTCCTCTCCTGCAGACACAGAGTAGAAGGTTCTCCCTTTATGAATCACCTGTAAGCTCCGCCCGCTGAGCCACGCCCCGTCCACCCTCGTAGTAGGCAAAGGAATTCCCGCCTTTTACCAGGATGATGGACAGCTTTCCAAAACGACACCACTGCGTTTACCGCCGATTCAGGTCGTGCGTTGTTGATGCGCAGAAGCACGAGGACATCTCCACAAAGACGCACTAGTAACGATCACATTGCCAAAGGCACACAAGGTTGCTGGTGAGGTTTCCCCCGAGGCCCATCACGTAGTCTTAGTGTACAATATAAACGGGGCATATGAAAACATGCTAGGTAACGCTTACTGACTTACTCGTAGAAAATACTCCGTTGGGTAGGCCATGATGCTCATTTTACAGAAACTAAACCTCAACAGGAAGCACTTACAAATATAAACGTAGCAGGTGCCCCAGTTGAAGCTCAGCTTCTGGAAAGGACAAGCCACCCTAACTATTGGGCTTGGCAAAGATAAAGCAAGGCTGTGCGCTCAGAGATCCTATAGCAGAAAAAGATCTAGAATCCTTCCTGGAGGTGAATTGATGATGTACTGGAGCGTAATCTGTATCTGACTGTGACGCGCGGGTTCTATCTTTCTCTCCTGCAGACACAGAGTAGAAGGTTCTCCCTTTATGAATCACCTGTAAGCTCCGCCCACTGAGCCACGCCCCGTCCTCCCTCGTAGTAGGCAAAGGAATTCCCGCCTTTTACCAGGATGATGGACAGCTTTCCAAAACGACACCACTGCGTTTACCGCCGATTCAGGTCGTGCGTTGTTGGTGCGCAGAAGCACGAGGACATCTCCACAAAGACGCACTAGTAACGATCACATTGCCAAAGGCACACAAAGTTGCTGGTGAGGTTTCCCCCGTGGCCCATCACGTAGTCTTAGTGTACAATATAAACGGGGCATATGAAAACATGCTAGGTAACGCTTACTGACTTACTCGTAGAAAATACTCCGGTTGGGTAGGCCATGATGCTCATTTTACAGAAACTAAACCTCAACAGGAAACACTTACAAATATAAACGTAGCAGGTGCCCCAGTTAAAGCTCAGCTTCTGGAAAGGACAAGCCACCCTAACTCTTGGGCGTGGGAAAGATAAAGCAAGGCTGTGCGCTCATAGATTCCATAGCAGAAAACAATCTAGAATCCTTCCTGGAGGTGAATTGATGATGTACTGGAGCGTAATCTGTATCTGACTGTGGCGCGCGGGTTCTATCTTCCTCTCCTGCAGACACAGAGTAGAAGGTTCTCCCTTTATGAATCACCTGTAAGCTCCGCCCGCTGAGCCACGCCCCGTCCACCCTCGTAGTAGGCAAGGGAATTCCCGCCTTTTACCAGGATGATGGACAGCTTTCCAAAACGACACCACTGCGTTTACCGCCGATTCAGGTTGTGCGCAGAAGCACGAGGACATCTCCACAAAGACGCACTAGTAACGATCACATTGCCAAAGGCACACAAGGTTGCTGGAGACGTTTCCCCCGAGGCCCATCACGTAGTCTTAGTGTACAATATAAACGGGGCATCTGAAAACATGCTAGGTAACGCTTACTGACTTACTCGTAGAAAATACTCCGTTGGGTAGGCCATGATGCTCATTTTACAGAAACTAAACCTCAACAGGAAGCACTTACAAATATAAACGTAGCAGGTGCCCCAGTTGAAGCTCAGCTTCTGGAAAGGACAAGCCACCCTAACTTGGGCTTGGCAAAGATAAAGCAAGGCTGTGCGCTCATAGATTCCATAGCAGAAAAAGATCTAGAATCCTTCCTGGAGGTGAACTGATGATGTACTGGAGCGTAATCTGTATCTGACTGTGACGCGTGGGTTCTATCTTCCTCTCCTGCAGACACAGAGTAGCTGGTTCTCCCTTTATGAATCACCTGTAAGCTCCGCCCGCTGAGCCACGCCCCGTCCACCCTCGTAGTATGCAAAGGAATTCCCGCCTTTTACCAGGATGATGGACAGCTTTCCAAAACGACACCACTGCGTTTACCGCCGATTCAGGTCGTGCGTTGTTGATGCGCAGAAGCACGAGGACATCTCCACAAAGACGCACTAGTAACGATCACATTGCCAAAGGCACACAAGGTTGCTGGTGAGGTTTCCCCCGAGGCCCATCACGTAGTCTTAGTGTACAATATAAACGGGGCATATGAAAACATGCTAGGTAACGCTTACTGACTTACTCGTAGAAAATACTCCGTTGGGTAGGCCATGATGCTCATTTTACAGAAACTAAACCTCAACAGGAAGCACTTACAAATATAAACGTAGCAGGTGCCCCAGTTGAAGCTCAGCTTCTGGAAAGGACAAGCCACCCTAACTATTGGGCTTGGCAAAGATAAAGCAAGGCTGTGCGCTCAGAGATCCTATAGCAGAAAAAGATCTAGAATCCTTCCTGGAGGTGAATTGATGATGTACTGGAGCGTAATCTGTATCTGACTGTGACGCGCGGGTTCTATCTTCCTCTCCTGCAGACACAGAGTAGAAGGTTCTCCCTTTATGAATCACCTGTAAGCTCCGCCCACTGAGCCACGCCCCGTCCTCCCTCGTAGTAGGCAAAGGAATTCCCGCCTTTTACCAGGATGATGGACAGCTTTCCAAAACGACACCACTGCGTTTACCGCCGATTCAGGTCGTGCGTTGTTGGTGCGCAGAAGCACGAGGACATCTCCACAAAGACGCACTAGTAACGATCACATTGCCAAAGGCACACAAAGTTGCTGGTGAGGTTTCCCCCGAGGCCCATCACGTAGTCTTAGTGTACAATATAAACGGGGCATATGAAAACATGCTAGGTAACGCTTACTGACTTACTCATAGAAAATACTCCGGTTGGGTAGGCCATGATGCTCATTTTACAGAAACTAAACCTCAACAGGAAGCACTTACAAATATAAACGTAGCAGGTGCCCCAGTTAAAGCTCAGCTTCTGGAAAGGACAAGCCACCCTAACTCTTGGGCGTGGGAAAGATAAAGCAAGGCTGTGCGCTCATAGATTCCATAGCAGAAAACAATCTAGAATCCTTCCTGGAGGTGAATTGATGATGTACTGGAGCGTAATCTGTATCTGACTGTGACGCGCGGGTTCTATCTTCCTCTCCTGCAGACACAGAGTAGAAGGTTCTCCCTTTATGAATCACCTGTAAGCTCCGCCCGCTGAGCCACGCCCCGTCCACCCTCGTAGTAGGCAAGGGAATTCCCGCCTTTTACCAGGATGATGGACAGCTTTCCAAAACGACACCACTGCGTTTACCGCCGATTCAGGTCGTGCGTTGTTGGTGCGCAGAAGCACGAGGACATCTCCACAAAGACGCACTAGTAACAATCACATTGCCAAAGGCACACAAGGTTGCTGGTGAGGTTTCCCCCGTGGCCCATCACGTAGTCTTAGTGTACAATATACACAGGGCATATGAAAACATGCTAGGTAACGCTTACTGACTTACTCGTAGAAAATACTCCGGTTGGGTAGGCCATGATGCTCATTTTACAGAAACTAAACCTCAAAGGAAGCATTTACAAATATAAACGTAGCAGGTGCCCCAGTTGAAGCTCAGCTTCTGGAAAGGACAAGCCACCCTAACTTGGGCTTGGCAAAGATAAAGCAAGGCTGTGCGCTCATAGATTCCATAGCAGAAAAAGATCTAGAATCCTTCCTGGAGGTGAACTGATGATGTACTGAAGCGTAATCTGTATCTGACTGTGACGCGTGGGTTCTATCTTCCTCTCCTGCAGACACAGAGTAGCTGGTTCTCCCTTTATGAATCACCTGTAAGCTCCGCCCGCTGAGCCACGCCCCGTCCACCCTCGTAGTAGGCAAAGGAATTCCCGCCTTTTACCAGGATGATGGACAGCTTTCCAAAACGACACCACTGCGTTTACCGCCGATTCAGGTCGTGCGTTGTTGATGCGCAGAAGCACGAGGACATCTCCACAAAGACGCACTAGTAACGATCACATTGCCAAAGGCACACAAGGTTGCTGGTGAGGTTTCCCCCGAGGCCCATCACGTAGTCTTAGTGTACAATATAAACGGGGCATATGAAAACATGCTAGGTAACGCTTACTGACTTACTCGTAGAAAATACTCCGTTGGGTAGGCCATGATGCTCATTTTACAGAAACTAAACCTCAACAGGAAGCACTTACAAATATAAACGTAGCAGGTGCCCCAGTTGAAGCTCAGCTTCTGGAAAGGACAAGCCACCCTAACTATTGGGCTTGGCAAAGATAAAGCAAGGCTGTGCGCTCAGAGATCCTATAGCAGAAAAAGATCTAGAATCCTTCCTGGAGGTGAATTGATGATGTACTGGAGCGTAATCTGTATCTGACTGTGACGCGCGGGTTCTATCTTCCTCTCCTGCAGACACAGAGTAGAAGGTTCTCCCTTTATGAATCACCTGTAAGCTCCGCCCACTGAGCCACGCCCCGTCCTCCCTCGTAGTAGGCAAAGGAATTCCCGCCTTTTACCAGGATGATGGACAGCTTTCCAAAACGACACCACTGCGTTTACCGCCGATTCAGGTCGTGCGTTGTTGGTGCGCAGAAGCACGAGGACATCTCCACAAAGACGCACTAGTAACAATCACATTGCCAAAGGCACACAAGGTTGCTGGTGAGGTTTCCCCCGTGGCCCATCACGTAGTCTTAGTGTACAATATAAACGGGGCATATGAAAACATGCTAGGTAACGCTTACTGACTTACTCGTAGAAAATACTCCGGTTGGGTAGGCCATGATGCTCATTTTACAGAAACTAAACCTCAAAGGAAGCATTTACAAATATAAACGTAGCAGGTGCCCCAGTTGAAGCTCAGCTTCTGGAAAGGACAAGCCACCCTAACTTGGGCTTGGCAAAGATAAAGCAAGGCTGTGCGCTCATAGATTCCATAGCAGAAAAAGAACTAGAATCCTTCCTGGAGGTGAACTGATGATGTACTGGAGCGTAATCTGTATCTGACTGTGACGCGCGGGTTCTATCTTCCTCTCCTGCAGACACAGAGTAGCTGGTTCTCCCTTTATGAATCACCTGTAAGCTCCGCCCGCTGAGCCACGCCCCGTCCACCCTCGTAGTAGGCAAAGGAATTCCCGCCTTTTACCAGGATGATGGACAGCTTTCCAAAACGACACCACTGCGTTTACCGCCGATTCAGGTCGTGCGTTGTTGATGCGCAGAAGCACGAGGACATCTCCACAAAGACGCACTAGTAACGATCACATTGCCAAAGGCACACAAGGTTGCTGGTGAGGTTTCCCCCGAGGCCCATCACGTAGTCTTAGTGTACAATATAAACGGGGCATATGAAAACATGCTAGGTAACGCTTACTGACTTACTCGTAGAAAATACTCCGTTGGGTAGGCCATGATGCTCATTTTACAGAAACTAAACCTCAACAGGAAGCACTTACAAATATAAACGTAGCAGGTGCCCCAGTTGAAGCTCAGCTTCTGGAAAGGACAAGCCACCCTAACTATTGGGCTTGGCAAAGATAAAGCAAGGCTGTGCGCTCAGAGATCCTATAGCAGAAAAAGATCTAGAATCCTTCCTGGAGGTGAATTGATGATGTACTGGAGCGTAATCTGTATCTGACTGTGACGCGCGGGTTCTATCTTTCTCTCCTGCAGACACAGAGTAGAAGGTTCTCCCTTTATGAATCACCTGTAAGCTCCGCCCACTGAGCCACGCCCCGTCCTCCCTCGTAGTAGGCAAAGGAATTCCCGCCTTTTACCAGGATGATGGACAGCTTTCCAAAACGACACCACTGCGTTTACCGCCGATTCAGGTCGTGCGTTGTTGGTGCGCAGAAGCACGAGGACATCTCCACAAAGACGCACTAGTAACGATCACATTGCCAAAGGCACACAAAGTTGCTGGTGAGGTTTCCCCCGTGGCCCATCACGTAGTCTTAGTGTACAATATAAACGGGGCATATGAAAACATGCTAGGTAACGCTTACTGACTTACTCGTAGAAAATACTCCGGTTGGGTAGGCCATGATGCTCATTTTACAGAAACTAAACCTCAACAGGAAACACTTACAAATATAAACGTAGCAGGTGCCCCAGTTAAAGCTCAGCTTCTGGAAAGGACAAGCCACCCTAACTCTTGGGCGTGGGAAAGATAAAGCAAGGCTGTGCGCTCATAGATTCCATAGCAGAAAACAATCTAGAATCCTTCCTGGAGGTGAATTGATGATGTACTGGAGCGTAATCTGTATCTGACTGTGGCGCGCGGGTTCTATCTTCCTCTCCTGCAGACACAGAGTAGAAGGTTCTCCCTTTATGAATCACCTGTAAGCTCCGCCCGCTGAGCCACGCCCCGTCCACCCTCGTAGTAGGCAAGGGAATTCCCGCCTTTTACCAGGATGATGGACAGCTTTCCAAAACGACACCACTGCGTTTACCGCCGATTCAGGTTGTGCGCAGAAGCACGAGGACATCTCCACAAAGACGCACTAGTAACGATCACATTGCCAAAGGCACACAAGGTTGCTGGAGACGTTTCCCCCGAGGCCCATCACGTAGTCTTAGTGTACAATATAAACGGGGCATCTGAAAACATGCTAGGTAACGCTTACTGACTTACTCGTAGAAAATACTCCGTTGGGTAGGCCATGATGCTCATTTTACAGAAACTAAACCTCAACAGGAAGCACTTACAAATATAAACGTAGCAGGTGCCCCAGTTAAAGCTCAGCTTCTGGAAAGGACAAGCCACCCTAACTCTTGGGCGTGGGAAAGATAAAGCAAGGCTGTGCGCTCATAGATTCCATAGCAGAAAACAATCTAGAATCCTTCCTGGAGGTGAATTGATGATGTACTGGAGCGTAATCTGTATCTGACTGTGACGCGCGGGTTCTATCTTCCTCTCCTGCAGACACAGAGTAGAAGGTTCTCCCTTTATGAATCACCTGTAAGCTCCGCCCGCTGAGCCACGCCCCGTCCACCCTCGTAGTAGGCAAGGGAATTCCCGCCTTTTACCAGGATGATGGACAGCTTTCCAAAACGACACCACTGCGTTTACCGCCGATTCAGGTCGTGCGTTGTTGGTGCGCAGAAGCACGAGGACATCTCCACAAAGACGCACTAGTAACAATCACATTGCCAAAGGCACACAAGGTTGCTGGTGAGGTTTCCCCCGTGGCCCATCACGTAGTCTTAGTGTACAATATACACAGGGCATATGAAAACATGCTAGGTAACGCTTACTGACTTACTCGTAGAAAATACTCCGGTTGGGTAGGCCATGATGCTCATTTTACAGAAACTAAACCTCAAAGGAAGCATTTACAAATATAAACGTAGCAGGTGCCCCAGTTGAAGCTCAGCTTCTGGAAAGGACAAGCCACCCTAACTTGGGCTTGGCAAAGATAAAGCAAGGCTGTGCGCTCATAGATTCCATAGCAGAAAAAGATCTAGAATCCTTCCTGGAGGTGAACTGATGATGTACTGGAGCGTAATCTGTATCTGACTGTGACGCGTGGGTTCTATCTTCCTCTCCTGCAGACACAGAGTAGCTGGTTCTCCCTTTATGAATCACCTGTAAGCTCCGCCCGCTGAGCCACGCCCCGTCCACCCTCGTAGTAGGCAAAGGAATTCCCGCCTTTTACCAGGATGATGGACAGCTTTCCAAAACGACACCACTGCGTTTACCGCCGATTCAGGTCGTGCGTTGTTGATGCGCAGAAGCACGAGGACATCTCCACAAAGACGCACTAGTAACGATCACATTGCCAAAGGCACACAAGGTTGCTGGTGAGGTTTCCCCCGAGGCCCATCACGTAGTCTTAGTGTACAATATAAACGGGGCATATGAAAACATGCTAGGTAACGCTTACTGACTTACTCGTAGAAAATACTCCGTTGGGTAGGCCATGATGCTCATTTTACAGAAACTAAACCTCAACAGGAAGCACTTACAAATATAAACGTAGCAGGTGCCCCAGTTGAAGCTCAGCTTCTGGAAAGGACAAGCCACCCTAACTATTGGGCTTGGCAAAGATAAAGCAAGGCTGTGCGCTCAGAGATCCTATAGCAGAAAAAGATCTAGAATCCTTCCTGGAGGTGAATTGATGATGTACTGGAGCGTAATCTGTATCTGACTGTGACGCGCGGGTTCTATCTTCCTCTCCTGCAGACACAGAGTAGAAGGTTCTCCCTTTATGAATCACCTGTAAGCTCCGCCCACTGAGCCACGCCCCGTCCTCCCTCGTAGTAGGCAAAGGAATTCCCGCCTTTTACCAGGATGATGGACAGCTTTCCAAAACGACACCACTGCGTTTACCGCCGATTCAGGTCGTGCGTTGTTGGTGCGCAGAAGCACGAGGACATCTCCACAAAGACGCACTAGTAACAATCACATTGCCAAAGGCACACAAGGTTGCTGGTGAGGTTTCCCCCGTGGCCCATCACGTAGTCTTAGTGTACAATATAAACGGGGCATATGAAAACATGCTAGGTAACGCTTACTGACTTACTCGTAGAAAATACTCCGGTTGGGTAGGCCATGATGCTCATTTTACAGAAACTAAACCTCAAAGGAAGCATTTACAAATATAAACGTAGCAGGTGCCCCAGTTGAAGCTCAGCTTCTGGAAAGGACAAGCCACCCTAACTTGGGCTTGGCAAAGATAAAGCAAGGCTGTGCGCTCATAGATTCCATAGCAGAAAAAGAACTAGAATCCTTCCTGGAGGTGAACTGATGATGTACTGGAGCGTAATCTGTATCTGACTGTGACGCGCGGGTTCTATCTTCCTCTCCTGCAGACACAGAGTAGCTGGTTCTCCCTTTATGAATCACCTGTAAGCTCCGCCCGCTGAGCCACGCCCCGTCCACCCTCGTAGTAGGCAAAGGAATTCCCGCCTTTTACCAGGATGATGGACAGCTTTCCAAAACGACACCACTGCGTTTACCGCCGATTCAGGTCGTGCGTTGTTGGTGCGCAGAAGCACGAGGACATCTCCACAAAGACGCACTAGTAACGATCACATTGCCAAAGGCACACAAAGTTGCTGGTGAGGTTTCCCCCGAGGCCCATCACGTAGTCTTAGTGTACAATATAAACGGGGCATATGAAAACATGCTAGGTAACGCTTACTGACTTACTCGTAGAAAATACTCCGGTTGGGTAGGCCATGATGCTCATTTTACAGAAACTAAACCTCAACAGGAAGCACTTACAAATATAAACGTAGCAGGTGCCCCAGTTAAAGCTCAGCTTCTGGAAAGGACAAGCCACCCTAACTCTTGGGCGTGGGAAAGATAAAGCAAGGCTGTGCGCTCATAGATTCCATAGCAGAAAACAATCTAGAATCCTTCCTGGAGGTGAATTGATGATGTACTGGAGCGTAATCTGTATCTGACTGTGACGCGCGGGTTCTATCTTCCTCTCCTGCAGACACAGAGTAGAAGGTTCTCCCTTTATGAATCACCTGTAAGCTCCGCCCGCTGAGCCACGCCCCGTCCACCCTCGTAGTAGGCAAGGGAATTCCCGCCTTTTACCAGGATGATGGACAGCTTTCCAAAACGACACCACTGCGTTTACCGCCGATTCAGGTCGTGCGTTGTTGGTGCGCAGAAGCACGAGGACATCTCCACAAAGACGCACTAGTAACAATCACATTGCCAAAGGCACACAAGGTTGCTGGTGAGGTTTCCCCCGTGGCCCATCACGTAGTCTTAGTGTACAATATACACAGGGCATATGAAAACATGCTAGGTAACGCTTACTGACTTACTCGTAGAAAATACTCCGGTTGGGTAGGCCATGATGCTCATTTTACAGAAACTAAACCTCAAAGGAAGCATTTACAAATATAAACGTAGCAGGTGCCCCAGTTGAAGCTCAGCTTCTGGAAAGGACAAGCCACCCTAACTTGGGCTTGGCAAAGATAAAGCAAGGCTGTGCGCTCATAGATTCCATAGCAGAAAAAGATCTAGAATCCTTCCTGGAGGTGAACTGATGATGTACTGAAGCGTAATCTGTATCTGACTGTGACGCGTGGGTTCTATCTTCCTCTCCTGCAGACACAGAGTAGCTGGTTCTCCCTTTATGAATCACCTGTAAGCTCCGCCCGCTGAGCCACGCCCCGTCCACCCTCGTAGTAGGCAAAGGAATTCCCGCCTTTTACCAGGATGATGGACAGCTTTCCAAAACGACACCACTGCGTTTACCGCCGATTCAGGTCGTGCGTTGTTGATGCGCAGAAGCACGAGGACATCTCCACAAAGACGCACTAGTAACGATCACATTGCCAAAGGCACACAAGGTTGCTGGTGAGGTTTCCCCCGAGGCCCATCACGTAGTCTTAGTGTACAATATAAACGGGGCATATGAAAACATGCTAGGTAACGCTTACTGACTTACTCGTAGAAAATACTCCGTTGGGTAGGCCATGATGCTCATTTTACAGAAACTAAACCTCAACAGGAAGCACTTACAAATATAAACGTAGCAGGTGCCCCAGTTGAAGCTCAGCTTCTGGAAAGGACAAGCCACCCTAACTATTGGGCTTGGCAAAGATAAAGCAAGGCTGTGCGCTCAGAGATCCTATAGCAGAAAAAGATCTAGAATCCTTCCTGGAGGTGAATTGATGATGTACTGGAGCGTAATCTGTATCTGACTGTGACGCGCGGGTTCTATCTTCCTCTCCTGCAGACACAGAGTAGAAGGTTCTCCCTTTATGAATCACCTGTAAGCTCCGCCCACTGAGCCACGCCCCGTCCTCCCTCGTAGTAGGCAAAGGAATTCCCGCCTTTTACCAGGATGATGGACAGCTTTCCAAAACGACACCACTGCGTTTACCGCCGATTCAGGTCGTGCGTTGTTGGTGCGCAGAAGCACGAGGACATCTCCACAAAGACGCACTAGTAACAATCACATTGCCAAAGGCACACAAGGTTGCTGGTGAGGTTTCCCCCGTGGCCCATCACGTAGTCTTAGTGTACAATATAAACGGGGCATATGAAAACATGCTAGGTAACGCTTACTGACTTACTCGTAGAAAATACTCCGGTTGGGTAGGCCATGATGCTCATTTTACAGAAACTAAACCTCAAAGGAAGCATTTACAAATATAAACGTAGCAGGTGCCCCAGTTAAAGCTCAGCTTCTGGAAAGGACAAGCCACCCTAACTCTTGGGCGTGGGAAAGATAAAGCAAGGCTGTGCGCTCATAGATTCCATAGCAGAAAACAATCTAGAATCCTTCCTGGAGGTGAATTGATGATGTACTGGAGCGTAATCTGTATCTGACTGTGGCGCGCGGGTTCTATCTTCCTCTCCTGCAGACACAGAGTAGAAGGTTCTCCCTTTATGAATCACCTGTAAGCTCCGCCCGCTGAGCCACGCCCCGTCCACCCTCGTAGTAGGCAAGGGAATTCCCGCCTTTTACCAGGATGATGGACAGCTTTCCAAAACGACACCACTGCGTTTACCGCCGATTCAGGTTGTGCGCAGAAGCACGAGGACATCTCCACAAAGACGCACTAGTAACGATCACATTGCCAAAGGCACACAAGGTTGCTGGAGACGTTTCCCCCGAGGCCCATCACGTAGTCTTAGTGTACAATATAAACGGGGCATCTGAAAACATGCTAGGTAACGCTTACTGACTTACTCGTAGAAAATACTCCGTTGGGTAGGCCATGATGCTCATTTTACAGAAACTAAACCTCAACAGGAAGCACTTACAAATATAAACGTAGCAGGTGCCCCAGTTAAAGCTCAGCTTCTGGAAAGGACAAGCCACCCTAACTCTTGGGCGTGGGAAAGATAAAGCAAGGCTGTGCGCTCATAGATTCCATAGCAGAAAACAATCTAGAATCCTTCCTGGAGGTGAATTGATGATGTACTGGAGCGTAATCTGTATCTGACTGTGACGCGCGGGTTCTATCTTCCTCTCCTGCAGACACAGAGTAGAAGGTTCTCCCTTTATGAATCACCTGTAAGCTCCGCCCGCTGAGCCACGCCCCGTCCACCCTCGTAGTAGGCAAGGGAATTCCCGCCTTTTACCAGGATGATGGACAGCTTTCCAAAACGACACCACTGCGTTTACCGCCGATTCAGGTCGTGCGTTGTTGGTGCGCAGAAGCACGAGGACATCTCCACAAAGACGCACTAGTAACAATCACATTGCCAAAGGCACACAAGGTTGCTGGTGAGGTTTCCCCCGTGGCCCATCACGTAGTCTTAGTGTACAATATACACAGGGCATATGAAAACATGCTAGGTAACGCTTACTGACTTACTCGTAGAAAATACTCCGGTTGGGTAGGCCATGATGCTCATTTTACAGAAACTAAACCTCAAAGGAAGCATTTACAAATATAAACGTAGCAGGTGCCCCAGTTGAAGCTCAGCTTCTGGAATGGACAAGCCACCCTAACTTGGGCTTGGCAAAGATAAAGCAAGGCTGTGCGCTCATAGATTCCATAGCAGAAAAAGATCTAGAATCCTTCCTGGAGGTGAACTGATGATGTACTGGAGCGTAATCTGTATCTGACTGTGACGCGTGGGTTCTATCTTCCTCTCCTGCAGACACAGAGTAGCTGGTTCTCCCTTTATGAATCACCTGTAAGCTCCGCCCGCTGAGCCACGCCCCGTCCACCCTCGTAGTAGGCAAAGGAATTCCCGCCTTTTACCAGGATGATGGACAGCTTTCCAAAACGACACCACTGCGTTTACCGCCGATTCAGGTCGTGCGTTGTTGATGCGCAGAAGCACGAGGACATCTCCACAAAGACGCACTAGTAACGATCACATTGCCAAAGGCACACAAGGTTGCTGGTGAGGTTTCCCCCGAGGCCCATCACGTAGTCTTAGTGTACAATATAAACGGGGCATATGAAAACATGCTAGGTAACGCTTACTGACTTACTCGTAGAAAATACTCCGTTGGGTAGGCCATGATGCTCATTTTACAGAAACTAAACCTCAACAGGAAGCACTTACAAATATAAACGTAGCAGGTGCCCCAGTTGAAGCTCAGCTTCTGGAAAGGACAAGCCACCCTAACTATTGGGCTTGGCAAAGATAAAGCAAGGCTGTGCGCTCAGAGATCCTATAGCAGAAAAAGATCTAGAATCCTTCCTGGAGGTGAATTGATGATGTACTGGAGCGTAATCTGTATCTGACTGTGACGCGCGGGTTCTATCTTCCTCTCCTGCAGACACAGAGTAGAAGGTTCTCCCTTTATGAATCACCTGTAAGCTCCGCCCACTGAGCCACGCCCCGTCCTCCCTCGTAGTAGGCAAAGGAATTCCCGCCTTTTACCAGGATGATGGACAGCTTTCCAAAACGACACCACTGCGTTTACCGCCGATTCAGGTCGTGCGTTGTTGGTGCGCAGAAGCACGAGGACATCTCCACAAAGACGCACTAGTAACAATCACATTGCCAAAGGCACACAAGGTTGCTGGTGAGGTTTCCCCCGTGGCCCATCACGTAGTCTTAGTGTACAATATAAACGGGGCATATGAAAACATGCTAGGTAACGCTTACTGACTTACTCGTAGAAAATACTCCGGTTGGGTAGGCCATGATGCTCATTTTACAGAAACTAAACCTCAAAGGAAGCATTTACAAATATAAACGTAGCAGGTGCCCCAGTTGAAGCTCAGCTTCTGGAAAGGACAAGCCACCCTAACTTGGGCTTGGCAAAGATAAAGCAAGGCTGTGCGCTCATAGATTCCATAGCAGAAAAAGAACTAGAATCCTTCCTGGAGGTGAACTGATGATGTACTGGAGCGTAATCTGTATCTGACTGTGACGCGCGGGTTCTATCTTCCTCTCCTGCAGACACAGAGTAGCTGGTTCTCCCTTTATGAATCACCTGTAAGCTCCGCCCGCTGAGCCACGCCCCGTCCACCCTCGTAGTAGGCAAAGGAATTCCCGCCTTTTACCAGGATGATGGACAGCTTTCCAAAACGACACCACTGCGTTTACCGCCGATTCAGGTCGTGCGTTGTTGGTGCGCAGAAGCACGAGGACATCTCCACAAAGACGCACTAGTAACGATCACATTGCCAAAGGCACACAAAGTTGCTGGTGAGGTTTCCCCCGAGGCCCATCACGTAGTCTTAGTGTACAATATAAACGGGGCATATGAAAACATGCTAGGTAACGCTTACTGACTTACTCGTAGAAAATACTCCGGTTGGGTAGGCCATGATGCTCATTTTACAGAAACTAAACCTCAACAGGAAGCACTTACAAATATAAACGTAGCAGGTGCCCCAGTTAAAGCTCAGCTTCTGGAAAGGACAAGCCACCCTAACTCTTGGGCGTGGGAAAGATAAAGCAAGGCTGTGCGCTCATAGATTCCATAGCAGAAAACAATCTAGAATCCTTCCTGGAGGTGAATTGATGATGTACTGGAGCGTAATCTGTATCTGACTGTGACGCGCGGGTTCTATCTTCCTCTCCTGCAGACACAGAGTAGAAGGTTCTCCCTTTATGAATCACCTGTAAGCTCCGCCCGCTGAGCCACGCCCCGTCCACCCTCGTAGTAGGCAAGGGAATTCCCGCCTTTTACCAGGATGATGGACAGCTTTCCAAAACGACACCACTGCGTTTACCGCCGATTCAGGTCGTGCGTTGTTGGTGCGCAGAAGCACGAGGACATCTCCACAAAGACGCACTAGTAACAATCACATTGCCAAAGGCACACAAGGTTGCTGGTGAGGTTTCCCCCGTGGCCCATCACGTAGTCTTAGTGTACAATATACACAGGGCATATGAAAACATGCTAGGTAACGCTTACTGACTTACTCGTAGAAAATACTCCGGTTGGGTAGGCCATGATGCTCATTTTACAGAAACTAAACCTCAAAGGAAGCATTTACAAATATAAACGTAGCAGGTGCCCCAGTTGAAGCTCAGCTTCTGGAAAGGACAAGCCACCCTAACTTGGGCTTGGCAAAGATAAAGCAAGGCTGTGCGCTCATAGATTCCATAGCAGAAAAAGATCTAGAATCCTTCCTGGAGGTGAACTGATGATGTACTGAAGCGTAATCTGTATCTGACTGTGACGCGTGGGTTCTATCTTCCTCTCCTGCAGACACAGAGTAGCTGGTTCTCCCTTTATGAATCACCTGTAAGCTCCGCCCGCTGAGCCACGCCCCGTCCACCCTCGTAGTAGGCAAAGGAATTCCCGCCTTTTACCAGGATGATGGACAGCTTTCCAAAACGACACCACTGCGTTTACCGCCGATTCAGGTCGTGCGTTGTTGATGCGCAGAAGCACGAGGACATCTCCACAAAGACGCACTAGTAACGATCACATTGCCAAAGGCACACAAGGTTGCTGGTGAGGTTTCCCCCGAGGCCCATCACGTAGTCTTAGTGTACAATATAAACGGGGCATATGAAAACATGCTAGGTAACGCTTACTGACTTACTCGTAGAAAATACTCCGTTGGGTAGGCCATGATGCTCATTTTACAGAAACTAAACCTCAACAGGAAGCACTTACAAATATAAACGTAGCAGGTGCCCCAGTTGAAGCTCAGCTTCTGGAAAGGACAAGCCACCCTAACTATTGGGCTTGGCAAAGATAAAGCAAGGCTGTGCGCTCAGAGATCCTATAGCAGAAAAAGATCTAGAATCCTTCCTGGAGGTGAATTGATGATGTACTGGAGCGTAATCTGTATCTGACTGTGACGCGCGGGTTCTATCTTCCTCTCCTGCAGACACAGAGTAGAAGGTTCTCCCTTTATGAATCACCTGTAAGCTCCGCCCACTGAGCCACGCCCCGTCCTCCCTCGTAGTAGGCAAAGGAATTCCCGCCTTTTACCAGGATGATGGACAGCTTTCCAAAACGACACCACTGCGTTTACCGCCGATTCAGGTCGTGCGTTGTTGGTGCGCAGAAGCACGAGGACATCTCCACAAAGACGCACTAGTAACAATCACATTGCCAAAGGCACACAAGGTTGCTGGTGAGGTTTCCCCCGTGGCCCATCACGTAGTCTTAGTGTACAATATAAACGGGGCATATGAAAACATGCTAGGTAACGCTTACTGACTTACTCGTAGAAAATACTCCGGTTGGGTAGGCCATGATGCTCATTTTACAGAAACTAAACCTCAAAGGAAGCATTTACAAATATAAACGTAGCAGGTGCCCCAGTTGAAGCTCAGCTTCTGGAAAGGACAAGCCACCCTAACTTGGGCTTGGCAAAGATAAAGCAAGGCTGTGCGCTCATAGATTCCATAGCAGAAAAAGAACTAGAATCCTTCCTGGAGGTGAACTGATGATGTACTGGAGCGTAATCTGTATCTGACTGTGACGCGCGGGTTCTATCTTCCTCTCCTGCAGACACAGAGTAGCTGGTTCTCCCTTTATGAATCACCTGTAAGCTCCGCCCGCTGAGCCATGCCCCGTCCACCCTCGTAGTAGGCAAAGGAATTCCCGCCTTTTACCAGGATGATGGACAGCTTTCCAAAACGACACCACTGCGTTTACCGCCGATTCAGGTCGTGCGTTGTTGATGCGCAGAAGCACGAGGACATCTCCACAAAGACGCACTAGTAACGATCACATTGCCAAAGGCACACAAGGTTGCTGGTGAGGTTTCCCCCGAGGCCCATCACGTAGTCTTAGTGTACAATATAAACGGGGCATATGAAAACATGCTAGGTAACGCTTACTGACTTACTCGTAGAAAATACTCCGTTGGGTAGGCCATGATGCTCATTTTACAGAAACTAAACCTCAACAGGAAGCACTTACAAATATAAACGTAGCAGGTGCCCCAGTTGAAGCTCAGCTTCTGGAAAGGACAAGCCACCCTAACTATTGGGCTTGGCAAAGATAAAGCAAGGCTGTGCGCTCAGAGATCCTATAGCAGAAAAAGATCTAGAATCCTTCCTGGAGGTGAATTGATGATGTACTGGAGCGTAATCTGTATCTGACTGTGACGCGCGGGTTCTATCTTCCTCTCCTGCAGACACAGAGTAGAAGGTTCTCCCTTTATGAATCACCTGTAAGCTCCGCCCGCTGAGCCACGCCCCGTCCACCCTCGTAGTAGGCAAAGGAATTCCCGCCTTTTACCAGGATGATGGACAGCTTTCCAAAACGACACCACTGCGTTTACCGCCGATTCAGGTCGTGCGTTGTTGATGCGCAGAAGCACGAGGACATCTCCACAAAGACGCACTAGTAACGATCACATTGCCAAAGGCACACAAGGTTGCTGGTGAGGTTTCCCCCGAGGCCCATCACGTAGTCTTAGTGTACAATATAAACGGGGCATATGAAAACATGCTAGGTAACGCTTACTGACTTACTCGTAGAAAATACTCCGTTGGGTAGGCCATGATGCTCATTTTACAGAAACTAAACCTCAACAGGAAGCACTTACAAATATAAACGTAGCAGGTGCCCCAGTTGAAGCTCAGCTTCTGGAAAGGACAAGCCACCCTAACTATTGGGCTTGGCAAAGATAAAGCAAGGCTGTGCGCTCAGAGATCCTATAGCAGAAAAAGATCTAGAATCCTTCCTGGAGGTGAATTGATGATGTACTGGAGCGTAATCTGTATCTGACTGTGACGCGCGGGTTCTATCTTCCTCTCCTGCAGACACAGAGTAGAAGGTTCTCCCTTTATGAATCACCTGTAAGCTCCGCCCACTGAGCCACGCCCCGTCCTCCCTCGTAGTAGGCAAAGGAATTCCCGCCTTTTACCAGGATGATGGACAGCTTTCCAAAACGACACCACTGCGTTTACCGCCGATTCAGGTCGTGCGTTGTTGGTGCGCAGAAGCACGAGGACATCTCCACAAAGACGCACTAGTAACAATCACATTGCCAAAGGCACACAAGGTTGCTGGTGAGGTTTCCCCCGTGGCCCATCACGTAGTCTTAGTGTACAATATAAACGGGGCATATGAAAACATGCTAGGTAACGCTTACTGACTTACTCGTAGAAAATACTCCGGTTGGGTAGGCCATGATGCTCATTTTACAGAAACTAAACCTCAAAGGAAGCATTTACAAATATAAACGTAGCAGGTGCCCCAGTTGAAGCTCAGCTTCTGGAAAGGACAAGCCACCCTAACTTGGGCTTGGCAAAGATAAAGCAAGGCTGTGCGCTCATAGATTCCATAGCAGAAAAAGAACTAGAATCCTTCCTGGAGGTGAACTGATGATGTACTGGAGCGTAATCTGTATCTGACTGTGACGCGCGGGTTCTATCTTCCTCTCCTGCAGACACAGAGTAGCTGGTTCTCCCTTTATGAATCACCTGTAAGCTCCGCCCGCTGAGCCACGCCCCGTCCACCCTCGTAGTAGGCAAAGGAATTCCCGCCTTTTACCAGGATGATGGACAGCTTTCCAAAACGACACCACTGCGTTTACCGCCGATTCAGGTCGTGCGTTGTTGGTGCGCAGAAGCACGAGGACATCTCCACAAAGACGCACTAGTAACGATCACATTGCCAAAGGCACACAAAGTTGCTGGTGAGGTTTCCCCCGAGGCCCATCACGTAGTCTTAGTGTACAATATAAACGGGGCATATGAAAACATGCTAGGTAACGCTTACTGACTTACTCGTAGAAAATACTCCGGTTGGGTAGGCCATGATGCTCATTTTACAGAAACTAAACCTCAACAGGAAGCACTTACAAATATAAACGTAGCAGGTGCCCCAGTTAAAGCTCAGCTTCTGGAAAGGACAAGCCACCCTAACTCTTGGGCGTGGGAAAGATAAAGCAAGGCTGTGCGCTCATAGATTCCATAGCAGAAAACAATCTAGAATCCTTCCTGGAGGTGAATTGATGATGTACTGGAGCGTAATCTGTATCTGACTGTGACGCGCGGGTTCTATCTTCCTCTCCTGCAGACACAGAGTAGAAGGTTCTCCCTTTATGAATCACCTGTAAGCTCCGCCCGCTGAGCCACGCCCCGTCCACCCTCGTAGTAGGCAAGGGAATTCCCGCCTTTTACCAGGATGATGGACAGCTTTCCAAAACGACACCACTGCGTTTACCGCCGATTCAGGTCGTGCGTTGTTGGTGCGCAGAAGCACGAGGACATCTCCACAAAGACGCACTAGTAACAATCACATTGCCAAAGGCACACAAGGTTGCTGGTGAGGTTTCCCCCGTGGCCCATCACGTAGTCTTAGTGTACAATATACACAGGGCATATGAAAACATGCTAGGTAACGCTTACTGACTTACTCGTAGAAAATACTCCGGTTGGGTAGGCCATGATGCTCATTTTACAGAAACTAAACCTCAAAGGAAGCATTTACAAATATAAACGTAGCAGGTGCCCCAGTTGAAGCTCAGCTTCTGGAAAGGACAAGCCACCCTAACTTGGGCTTGGCAAAGATAAAGCAAGGCTGTGCGCTCATAGATTCCATAGCAGAAAAAGATCTAGAATCCTTCCTGGAGGTGAACTGATGATGTACTGGAGCGTAATCTGTATCTGACTGTGACGCGTGGGTTCTATCTTCCTCTCCTGCAGACACAGAGTAGCTGGTTCTCCCTTTATGAATCACCTGTAAGCTCCGCCCGCTGAGCCACGCCCCGTCCACCCTCGTAGTAGGCAAAGGAATTCCCGCCTTTTACCAGGATGATGGACAGCTTTCCAAAACGACACCACTGCGTTTACCGCCGATTCAGGTCGTGCGTTGTTGATGCGCAGAAGCACGAGGACATCTCCACAAAGACGCACTAGTAACGATCACATTGCCAAAGGCACACAAGGTTGCTGGTGAGGTTTCCCCCGAGGCCCATCACGTAGTCTTAGTGTACAATATAAACGGGGCATATGAAAACATGCTAGGTAACGCTTTCTGACTTACTCGTAGAAAATACTCCGTTGGGTAGGCCATGATGCTCATTTTACAGAAACTAAACCTCAACAGGAAGCACTTACAAATATAAACGTAGCAGGTGCCCCAGTTGAAGCTCAGCTTCTGGAAAGGACAAGCCACCCTAACTATTGGGCTTGGCAAAGATAAAGCAAGGCTGTGCGCTCAGAGATCCTATAGCAGAAAAAGATCTAGAATCCTTCCTGGAGGTGAATTGATGATGTACTGGAGCGTAATCTGTATCTGACTGTGACGCGCGGGTTCTATCTTCCTCTCCTGCAGACACAGAGTAGAAGGTTCTCCCTTTATGAATCACCTGTAAGCTCCGCCCACTGAGCCACGCCCCGTCCTCCCTCGTAGTAGGCAAAGGAATTCCTGCCTTTTACCAGGATGATGGACAGCTTTCCAAAACGACACCACTGCGTTTACCGCCGATTCAGGTCGTGCGTTGTTGGTGCGCAGAAGCACGAGGACATCTCCACAAAGACGCACTAGTAACAATCACATTGCCAAAGGCACACGAGGTTGCTGGTGAGGTTTCCCCCGTGGCCCATCACGTAGTCTTAGTGTACAATATAAACGGGGCATATGAAAACATGCTAGGTAACGCTTACTGACTTACTCGTAGAAAATACTCCGGTTGGGTAGGCCATGATGCTCATTTTACAGAAACTAAACCTCAAAGGAAGCATTTACAAATATAAACGTAGCAGGTGCCCCAGTTGAAGCTCAGCTTCTGGAAAGGACAAGACACCCTAACTTGGGCTTGGCAAAGATAAAGCAAGGCTGTGCGCTCATAGATTCCATAGCAGAAAAAGAACTAGAATCCTTCCTGGAGGTGAACTGATGATGTACTGGAGCGTAATCTGTATCTGACTGTGACGCGCGGGTTCTATCTTCCTCTCCTGCAGACACAGAGTAGCTGGTTCTCCCTTTATGAATCACCTGTAAGCTCCGCCCGCTGAGCCACGCCCCGTCCACCCTCGTAGTAGGCAAAGGAATTCCCGCCTTTTACCAGGATGATGGACAGCTTTCCAAAACGACACCACTGCGTTTACCGCCGATTCAGGTCGTGCGTTGTTGATGCGCAGAAGCACGAGGACATCTCCACAAAGACGCACTAGTAACGATCACATTGCCAAAGGCACACAAGGTTGCTGGTGAGGTTTCCCCCGAGGCCCATCACGTAGTCTTAGTGTACAATATAAACGGGGCATATGAAAACATGCTAGGTAACGCTTACTGACTTACTCGTAGAAAATACTCCGTTGGGTAGGCCATGATGCTCATTTTACAGAAACTAAACCTCAACAGGAAGCACTTACAAATATAAACGTAGCAGGTGCCCCAGTTGAAGCTCAGCTTCTGGAAAGGACAAGCCACCCTAACTATTGGGCTTGGCAAAGATAAAGCAAGGCTGTGCGCTCAGAGATCCTATAGCAGAAAAAGATCTAGAATCCTTCCTGGAGGTGAATTGATGATGTACTGGAGCGTAATCTGTATCTGACTGTGACGCGCGGGTTCTATCTTTCTCTCCTGCAGACACAGAGTAGAAGGTTCTCCCTTTATGAATCACCTGTAAGCTCCGCCCACTGAGCCACGCCCCGTCCTCCCTCGTAGTAGGCAAAGGAATTCCCGCCTTTTACCAGGATGATGGACAGCTTTCCAAAACGACACCACTGCGTTTACCGCCGATTCAGGTCGTGCGTTGTTGGTGCGCAGAAGCACGAGGACATCTCCACAAAGACGCACTAGTAACGATCACATTGCCAAAGGCACACAAAGTTGCTGGTGAGGTTTCCCCCGTGGCCCATCACGTAGTCTTAGTGTACAATATAAACGGGGCATATGAAAACATGCTAGGTAACGCTTACTGACTTACTCGTAGAAAATACTCCGGTTGGGTAGGCCATGATGCTCATTTTACAGAAACTAAACCTCAACAGGAAACACTTACAAATATAAACGTAGCAGGTGCCCCAGTTAAAGCTCAGCTTCTGGAAAGGACAAGCCACCCTAACTCTTGGGCGTGGGAAAGATAAAGCAAGGCTGTGCGCTCATAGATTCCATAGCAGAAAACAATCTAGAATCCTTCCTGGAGGTGAATTGATGATGTACTCGAGCGTAATCTGTATCTGACTGTGGCGCGCGGGTTCTATCTTCCTCTCCTGCAGACACAGAGTAGAAGGTTCTCCCTTTATGAATCACCTGTAAGCTCCGCCCGCTGAGCCACGCCCCGTCCACCCTCGTAGTAGGCAAGGGAATTCCCGCCTTTTACCAGGATGATGGACAGCTTTCCAAAACGACACCACTGCGTTTACCGCCGATTCAGGTTGTGCGCAGAAGCACGAGGACATCTCCACAAAGACGCACTAGTAACGATCACATTGCCAAAGGCACACAAGGTTGCTGGAGACGTTTCCCCCGAGGCCCATCACGTAGTCTTAGTGTACAATATAAACGGGGCATCTGAAAACATGCTAGGTAACGCTTACTGACTTACTCGTAGAAAATACTCCGTTGGGTAGGCCATGATGCTCATTTTACAGAAACTAAACCTCAACAGGAAGCACTTACAAATATAAACGTAGCAGGTGCCCCAGTTGAAGCTCAGCTTCTGGAAAGGACAAGCCACCCTAACTATTGGGCTTGGCAAAGATAAAGCAAGGCTGTGCGCTCAGAGATCCTATAGAAGAAAAAGATCTAGAATCCTTCCTGGAGGTGAATTGATGATGTACTGGAGCGTAATCTGTATCTGACTGTGACGCGCGGGTTCTATCTTCCTTTCCTGCAGACACAGAGCAGCTGGTTCTCCCTTTATGAATCACCTGTAAGCTCTGCCCGCTGAGCCACGCCCCGTCCACCCTCGTAGTAGGCAAAGGAATTCCCGCCTTTTACCAGGATGATGGACAGCTTTCCAAAACGACACCACTGCGTTTACCGCCGATTCAGGTCGTGCGTTGTTGGTGCGCAGAAGCACGAGGACATCTCCACAAAGACGCACTAGTAACAATCACATTGCCAAAGGCACACAAGGTTGCTGGTGAGGTTTCCCACGTGGCCCATCACGTAGTCTTAGTGTACAATATACACAGGGCATATGAAAACATGCTAGGTAACGCTTACTGACTTACTCGTAGAAAATACTCCGGTTGGGTAGGCCATGATGCTCATTTTACAGAAACTAAACCTCAACAGGAAGCACTTACAAATATAAACGTAGCAGGTGCCCCAGTTGAAGCTCAGCTTCTGGAAAGGACAAGCCACCCTAACTATTGGGCTTGGCAAAGATAAAGCAAGGCTGTGCGCTCAGAGATCCTATAGCAGAAAAAGATCTAGAATCCTTCCTGGAGGTGAATTGATGATGTACTGGAGCGTAATCTGTATCTGACTGTGACGCGCGGGTTCTATCTTCCTCTCCTGCAGACACAGAGTAGAAGGTTCTCCCTTTATGAATCACCTGTAAGCTCCGCCCACTGAGCCACGCCCCGTCCTCCCTCGTAGTAGGCAAAGGAATTCCCGCCTTTTACCAGGATGATGGACAGCTTTCCAAAACGACACCACTGCGTTTACCGCCGATTCAGGTCGTGCGTTGTTGGTGCGCAGAAGCACGAGGACATCTCCACAAAGACGCACTAGTAACAATCACATTGCCAAAGGCACACAAGGTTGCTGGTGAGGTTTCCCCCGTGGCCCATCACGTAGTCTTAGTGTACAATATAAACGGGGCATATGAAAACATGCTAGGTAACGCTTACTGACTTACTCGTAGAAAATACTCCGTTGGGTAGGCCATGATGCTCATTTTACAGAAACTAAACCTCAAAGGAAGCATTTACAAATATAAACGTAGCAGGTGCCCCAGTTGAAGCTCAGCTTCTGGAAAGGACAAGCCACCCTAACTATTGGGCTTGGCAAAGATAAAGCAAGGCTGTGCGCTCAGAGATCCTATAGCAGAAAAAGATCTAGAATCCTTCCTGGAGGTGAATTGATGATGTACTGGAGCGTAATCTGTATCTGACTGTGACGCGCGGGTTCTATCTTCCTCTCCTGCAGACACAGAGTAGAAGGTTCTCCCTTTATGAATCACCTGTAAGCTCCGCCCACTGAGCCACGCCCCGTCCTCCCTCGTAGTAGGCAAAGGAATTCCCGCCTTTTACCAGGATGATGGACAGCTTTCCAAAACGACACCACTGCGTTTACCGCCGATTCAGGTCGTGCGTTGTTGGTGCGCAGAAGCACGAGGACATCTCCACAAAGACGCACTAGTAACGATCACATTGCCAAAGGCACACAAGGTTGCTGGTGAGGTGTCCCCCGTGGCCCATCACGTAGTCTTAGTGTACAATATACACGGGGCATATGAAAACATGCTAGGTAACGCTTACTGACTTACTCGTAGAAAATACTCCGGTTGGGTAGGCCATGATGCTCATTTTACAGAAACTAAACCTCAACAGGAAGCACTTACAAATATAAACGTAGCAGGTGCCCCAGGTGAAGCTCAGCTTCTGGAAAGGACAAGCCACCCTAACTCTTGGGCGTGGGAAAGATAAAGCAAGGCTGTGCACTCATAGATTCCATAGCAGAAAACAATCTAGAATCCTTCCTGGAGGTGAATTGATGATGTACTGGAGCGTAATCTGTATCTGACTGTGACGCTCGGGTTCTATCTTCCTTTCCTGCAGACACAGAGCAGCTGGTTCTCCCTTTATGAATCACCTGTAAGCTCCGCCCGCTGAGCCACGCCCCGTCCACCCTCGTAGTAGGCAAAGGAATTCCCGCCTTTTACCAGGATGATGGACAGCTTTCCAAAACGACACCACTGTGTTTACCGCCGATTCAGGTCGTGCGTTGTTGGTGCGCAAAAGCACGAGGACATCTCCACAAAGACGCACTAGTAACAATCACATTGCCAAAGGCACACAAGGTTGCTGGTGAGGTTTCCCCCATGGCCCATCACGTAGTCTTAGTGTACAATATACACAGGGCATATGAAAACATGCTAGGTAACGCTTACTGACTTACTCGTAGAAAATACTCCGGTTGGGTAGGCCATGATGCTCATTTTACAGAAACTAAACCTCAAAGGAAGCATTTACAAATATAAACGTAGCAGGTGCCCCAGTTGAAGCTCAGCTTCTGGAAAGGACAAGCCACCCTAACTTGGGCTTGGCAAAGATAAAGCAAGGCTGTGCGCTCATAGATTCCATAGCAGAAAAAGATCTAGAATCCTTCCTGGAGGTGAACTGATGATGTACTGGAGCGTAATCTGTATCTGACTGTGACGCGTGGGTTCTATCTTCCTCTCCTGCAGACACAGAGTAGCTGGTTCTCCCTTTATGAATCACCTGTAAGCTCCGCCCGCTGAGCCACGCCCCGTCCACCCTCGTAGTATGCAAAGGAATTCCCGCCTTTTACCAGGATGATGGACAGCTTTCCAAAACGACACCACTGCGTTTACCGCCGATTCAGGTCGTGCGTTGTTGATGCGCAGAAGCACGAGGACATCTCCACAAAGACGCACTAGTAACGATCACATTGCCAAAGGCACACAAGGTTGCTGGTGAGGTTTCCCCCGAGGCCCATCACGTAGTCTTAGTGTACAATATAAACGGGGCATATGAAAACATGCTAGGTAACGCTTACTGACTTACTCGTAGAAAATACTCCGTTGGGTAGGCCATGATGCTCATTTTACAGAAACTAAACCTCAACAGGAAGCACTTACAAATATAAACGTAGCAGGTGCCCCAGTTGAAGCTCAGCTTCTGGAAAGGACAAGCCACCCTAACTATTGGGCTTGGCAAAGATAAAGCAAGGCTGTGCGCTCAGAGATCCTATAGCAGAAAAAGATCTAGAATCCTTCCTGGAGGTGAATTGATGATGTACTGGAGCGTAATCTGTATCTGACTGTGACGCGCGGGTTCTATCTTCCTCTCCTGCAGACACAGAGTAGAAGGTTCTCCCTTTATGAATCACCTGTAAGCTCCGCCCACTGAGCCACGCCCCGTCCTCCCTCGTAGTAGGCAAAGGAATTCCCGCCTTTTACCAGGATGATGGACAGCTTTCCAAAACGACACCACTGCGTTTACCGCCGATTCAGGTCGTGCGTTGTTGGTGCGCAGAAGCACGAGGACATCTCCACAAAGACGCACTAGTAACGATCACATTGCCAAAGGCACACAAAGTTGCTGGTGAGGTTTCCCCCGAGGCCCATCACGTAGTCTTAGTGTACAATATAAACGGGGCATATGAAAACATGCTAGGTAACGCTTACTGACTTACTCGTAGAAAATACTCCGGTTGGGTAGGCCATGATGCTCATTTTACAGAAACTAAACCTCAACAGGAAGCACTTACAAATATAAACGTAGCAGGTGCCCCAGTTAAAGCTCAGCTTCTGGAAAGGACAAGCCACCCTAACTCTTGGGCGTGGGAAAGATAAAGCAAGGCTGTGCGCTCATAGATTCCATAGCAGAAAACAATCTAGAATCCTTCCTGGAGGTGAATTGATGATGTACTGGAGCGTAATCTGTATCTGACTGTGACGCGCGGGTTCTATCTTCCTCTCCTGCAGACACAGAGTAGAAGGTTCTCCCTTTATGAATCACCTGTAAGCTCCGCCCGCTGAGCCACGCCCCGTCCACCCTCGTAGTAGGCAAGGGAATTCCCGCCTTTTACCAGGATGATGGACAGCTTTCCAAAACGACACCACTGCGTTTACCGCCGATTCAGGTCGTGCGTTGTTGGTGCGCAGAAGCACGAGGACATCTCCACAAAGACGCACTAGTAACAATCACATTGCCAAAGGCACACAAGGTTGCTGGTGAGGTTTCCCCCGTGGCCCATCACGTAGTCTTAGTGTACAATATACACAGGGCATATGAAAACATGCTAGGTAACGCTTACTGACTTACTCGTAGAAAATACTCCGGTTGGGTAGGCCATGATGCTCATTTTACAGAAACTAAACCTCAAAGGAAGCATTTACAAATATAAACGTAGCAGGTGCCCCAGTTGAAGCTCAGCTTCTGGAAAGGACAAGCCACCCTAACTTGGGCTTGGCAAAGATAAAGCAAGGCTGTGCGCTCATAGATTCCATAGCAGAAAAAGATCTAGAATCCTTCCTGGAGGTGAACTGATGATATACTGGAGCGTAATCTGTATCTGACTGTGACGCGTGGGTTCTATCTTCCTCTCCTGCAGACACAGAGTAGCTGGTTCTCCCTTTATGAATCACCTGTAAGCTCCGCCCGCTGAGCCACGCCCCGTCCACCCTCGTAGTAGGCAAAGGAATTCCCGCCTTTTACCAGGATGATGGACAGCTTTCCAAAACGACACCACTGCGTTTACCGCCGATTCAGGTCGTGCGTTGTTGATGCGCAGAAGCACGAGGACATCTCCACAAAGACGCACTAGTAACGATCACATTGCCAAAGGCACACAAGGTTGCTGGTGAGGTTTCCCCCGAGGCCCATCACGTAGTCTTAGTGTACAATATAAACGGGGCATATGAAAACATGCTAGGTAACGCTTACTGACTTACTCATAGAAAATACTCCGTTGGGTAGGCCATGATGCTCATTTTACAGAAACTAAACCTCAACAGGAAGCACTTACAAATATAAACGTAGCAGGTGCCCCAGTTGAAGCTCAGCTTCTGGAAAGGACAAGCCACCCTAACTATTGGGCTTGGCAAAGATAAAGCAAGGCTGTGCGCTCAGAGATCCTATAGCAGAAAAAGATCTAGAATCCTTCCTGGAGGTGAATTGATGATGTACTGGAGCGTAATCTGTATCTGACTGTGACGCGCGGGTTCTATCTTCCTCTCCTGCAGACACAGAGTAGAAGGTTCTCCCTTTATGAATCACCTGTAAGCTCCGCCCACTGAGCCACGCCCCGTCCTCCCTCGTAGTAGGCAAAGGAATTCCCGCCTTTTACCAGGATGATGGACAGCTTTCCAAAACGACACCACTGCGTTTACCGCCGATTCAGGTCGTGCGTTGTTGGTGCGCAGAAGCACGAGGACATCTCCACAAAGACGCACTAGTAACAATCACATTGCCAAAGGCACACAAGGTTGCTGGTGAGGTTTCCCCCGTGGCCCATCACGTAGTCTTAGTGTACAATATAAACGGGGCATATGAAAACATGCTAGGTAACGCTTACTGACTTACTCGTAGAAAATACTCCGGTTGGGTAGGCCATGATGCTCATTTTACAGAAACTAAACCTCAAAGGAAGCATTTACAAATATAAACGTAGCAGGTGCCCCAGTTGAAGCTCAGCTTCTGGAAAGGACAAGCCACCCTAACTTGGGCTTGGCAAAGATAAAGCAAGGCTGTGCGCTCATAGATTCCATAGCAGAAAAAGAACTAGAATCCTTCCTGGAGGTGAACTGATGATGTACTGGAGCGTAATCTGTATCTGACTGTGACGCGCGGGTTCTATCTTCCTCTCCTGCAGACACAGAGTAGCTGGTTCTCCCTTTATGAATCACCTGTAAGCTCCGCCCGCTGAGCCACGCCCCGTCCACCCTCGTAGTAGGCAAAGGAATTCCCGCCTTTTACCAGGATGATGGACAGCTTTCCAAAACGACACCACTGCGTTTACCGCCGATTCAGGTCGTGCGTTGTTGATGCGCAGAAGCACGAGGACATCTCCACAAAGACGCACTAGTAACGATCACATTGCCAAAGGCACACAAGGTTGCTGGTGAGGTTTCCCCCGAGGCCCATCACGTAGTCTTAGTGTACAATATAAACGGGGCATATGAAAACATGCTAGGTAACGCTTACTGACTTACTCGTAGAAAATACTCCGTTGGGTAGGCCATGATGCTCATTTTACAGAAACTAAACCTCAACAGGAAGCACTTACAAATATAAACGTAGCAGGTGCCCCAGTTGAAGCTCAGCTTCTGGAAAGGACAAGCCACCCTAACTATTGGGCTTGGCAAAGATAAAGCAAGGCTGTGCGCTCAGAGATCCTATAGCAGAAAAAGATCTAGAATCCTTCCTGGAGGTGAATTGATGATGTACTGGAGCGTAATCTGTATCTGACTGTGACGCGCGGGTTCTATCTTTCTCTCCTGCAGACACAGAGTAGAAGGTTCTCCCTTTATGAATCACCTGTAAGCTCCGCCCACTGAGCCACGCCCCGTCCTCCCTCGTAGTAGGCAAAGGAATTCCCGCCTTTTACCAGGATGATGGACAGCTTTCCAAAACGACACCACTGCGTTTACCGCCGATTCAGGTCGTGCGTTGTTGGTGCGCAGAAGCACGAGGACATCTCCACAAAGACGCACTAGTAACGATCACATTGCCAAAGGCACACAAAGTTGCTGGTGAGGTTTCCCCCGTGGCCCATCACGTAGTCTTAGTGTACAATATAAACGGGGCATATGAAAACATGCTAGGTAACGCTTACTGACTTACTCGTAGAAAATACTCCGGTTGGGTAGGCCATGATGCTCATTTTACAGAAACTAAACCTCAACAGGAAACACTTACAAATATAAACGTAGCAGGTGCCCCAGTTAAAGCTCAGCTTCTGGAAAGGACAAGCCACCCTAACTCTTGGGCGTGGGAAAGATAAAGCAAGGCTGTGCGCTCATAGATTCCATAGCAGAAAACAATCTAGAATCCTTCCTGGAGGTGAATTGATGATGTACTGGAGCGTAATCTGTATCTGACTGTGGCGCGCGGGTTCTATCTTCCTCTCCTGCAGACACAGAGTAGAAGGTTCTCCCTTTATGAATCACCTGTAAGCTCCGCCCGCTGAGCCACGCCCCGTCCACCCTCGTAGTAGGCAAGGGAATTCCCGCCTTTTACCAGGATGATGGACAGCTTTCCAAAACGACACCACTGCGTTTACCGCCGATTCAGGTTGTGCGCAGAAGCACGAGGACATCTCCACAAAGACGCACTAGTAACGATCACATTGCCAAAGGCACACAAGGTTGCTGGAGACGTTTCCCCCGAGGCCCATCACGTAGTCTTAGTGTACAATATAAACGGGGCATCTGAAAACATGCTAGGTAACGCTTACTGACTTACTCGTAGAAAATACTCCGTTGGGTAGGCCATGATGCTCATTTTACAGAAACTAAACCTCAACAGGAAGCACTTACAAATATAAACGTAGCAGGTGCCCCAGTTGAAGCTCAGCTTCTGGAAAGGACAAGCCACCCTAACTATTGGGCTTGGCAAAGATAAAGCAAGGCTGTGCGCTCAGAGATCCTATAGAAGAAAAAGATCTAGAATCCTTCCTGGAGGTGAATTGATGATGTACTGGAGCGTAATCTGTATCTGACTGTGACGCGCGGGTTCTATCTTCCTCTCCTGCAGACACAGAGTAGAAGGTTCTCCCTTTATGAATCACCTGTAAGCTCCGCCCACTGAGCCACGCCCCGTCCTCCCTCGTAGTAGGCAAAGGAATTCCCGCCTTTTACCAGGATGATGGACAGCTTTCCAAAACGACACCACTGCGTTTACCGCCGATTCAGGTCGTGCGTTGTTGGTGCGCAGAAGCACGAGGACATCTCCACAAAGACGCACTAGTAACGATCACATTGCCAAAGGCACACAAGGTTGCTGGTGAGGTGTCCCCCGTGGCCCATCACGTAGTCTTAGTGTACAATATACACGGGGCATATGAAAACATGCCAGGTAACGCTTACTGACTTACTCGTAGAAAATACTCCGGTTGGGTAGGCCATGATGCTCATTTTACAGAAACTAAACCTCAACAGGAAGCACTTACAAATATAAACGTAGCAGGTGCCCCAGGTGAAGCTCAGCTTCTGGAAAGGACAAGCCACCCTAACTCTTGGGCGTGGGAAAGATAAAGCAAGGCTGTGCGCTCATAGATTCCATAGCAGAAAACAATCTAGAATCCTTCCTGGAGGTGAATTGATGATGTACTGGAGCGTAATCTGTATCTGACTGTGACGCGCGGGTTCTATCTTCCTTTCCTGCAGACACAGAGCAGCTGGTTCTCCCTTTATGAATCACCTGTAAGCTCTGCCCGCTGAGCCACGCCCCGTCCACCCTCGTAGTAGGCAAAGGAATTCCCGCCTTTTACCAGGATGATGGACAGCTTTCCAAAACGACACCACTGCGTTTACCGCCGATTCAGGTCGTGCGTTGTTGGTGCGCAGAAGCACGAGGACATCTCCACAAAGACGCACTAGTAACAATCACATTGCCAAAGGCACACAAGGTTGCTGGTGAGGTTTCCCCCGTGGCCCATCACGTAGTCTTAGTGTACAATATAAACGGGGCATATGAAAACATGCTAGGTAACGCTTACTGACTTACTCGTAGAAAATACTCCGGTTGGGTAGGCCATGATGCTCATTTTACAGAAACTAAACCTCAACAGGAAGCACTTACAAATATAAACGTAGCAGGTGCCCCAGTTAAAGCTCAGCTTCTGGAAAGGACAAGCCACCCTAACTCTTGGGCGTGGGAAAGATAAAGCAAGGCTGTGCGCTCATAGATTCCATAGCAGAAAACAATCTAGAATCCTTCCTGGAGGTGAATTGATGATGTACTGGAGCGTAATCTGTATCTGACTGTGACGCGCGGGTTCTATCTTCCTCTCCTGCAGACACAGAGTAGAAGGTTCTCCCTTTATGAATCACCTGTAAGCTCCGCCCGCTGAGCCACGCCCCGTCCACCCTCGTAGTAGGCAAGGGAATTCCCGCCTTTTACCAGGATGATGGACAGCTTTCCAAAACGACACCACTGCGTTTACCGCCGATTCAGGTCGTGCGTTGTTGGTGCGCAGAAGCACGAGGACATCTCCACAAAGACGCACTAGTAACAATCACATTGCCAAAGGCACACAAGGTTGCTGGTGAGGTTTCCCCCGTGTCCCATCACGTAGTCTTAGTGTACAATATACACAGGGCATATGAAAACATGCTAGGTAACGCTTACTGACTTACTCGTAGAAAATACTCCGGTTGGGTAGGCCATGATGCTCATTTTACAGAAACTAAACCTCAAAGGAAGCATTTACAAATATAAACGTAGCAGGTGCCCCAGTTGAAGCTCAGCTTCTGGAAAGGACAAGCCACCCTAACTTGGGCTTGGCAAAGATAAAGCAAGGCTGTGCGCTCATAGATTCCATAGCAGAAAAAGATCTAGAATCCTTCCTGGAGGTGAACTGATGATGTACTGGAGCGTAATCTGTATCTGACTGTGACGCGCGGGTTCTATCTTCCTTTCCTGCAGACACAGAGCAGCTGGTTCTCCCTTTATGAATCACCTGTAAGCTCTGCCCGCTGAGCCACGCCCCGTCCACCCTCGTAGTAGGCAAAGGAATTCCCGCCTTTTACCAGGATGATGGACAGCTTTCCAAAACGACACCACTGCGTTTACCGCCGATTCAGGTCGTGCGTTGTTGGTGCGCAGAAGCACGAGGACATCTCCACAAAGACGCACTAGTAACAATCACATTGCCAAAGGCACACAAGGTTGCTGGTGAGGTTTCCCCCGTGGCCCATCACGTAGTCTTAGTGTACAATATAAACGGGGCATATGAAAACATGCTAGGTAACGCTTACTGACTTACTCGTAGAAAATACTCCGGTTGGGTAGGCCATGATGCTCATTTTACAGAAACTAAACCTCAACAGGAAGCACTTACAAATATAAACGTAGCAGGTGCCCCAGTTAAAGCTCAGCTTCTGGAAAGGACAAGCCACCCTAACTCTTGGGCGTGGGAAAGATAAAGCAAGGCTGTGCGCTCATAGATTCCATAGCAGAAAACAATCTAGAATCCTTCCTGGAGGTGAATTGATGATGTACTGGAGCGTAATCTGTATCTGACTGTGACGCGCGGGTTCTATCTTCCTCTCCTGCAGACACAGAGTAGAAGGTTCTCCCTTTATGAATCACCTGTAAGCTCCGCCCGCTGAGCCACGCCCCGTCCACCCTCGTAGTAGGCAAGGGAATTCCCGCCTTTTACCAGGATGATGGACAGCTTTCCAAAACGACACCACTGCGTTTACCGCCGATTCAGGTCGTGCGTTGTTGGTGCGCAGAAGCACGAGGACATCTCCACAAAGACGCACTAGTAACAATCACATTGCCAAAGGCACACAAGGTTGCTGGTGAGGTTTCCCCCGTGGCCCATCACGTAGTCTTAGTGTACAATATACACAGGGCATATGAAAACATGCTAGGTAACGCTTACTGACTTACTCGTAGAAAATACTCCGGTTGGGTAGGCCATGATGCTCATTTTACAGAAACTAAACCTCAAAGGAAGCATTTACAAATATAAACGTAGCAGGTGCCCCAGTTGAAGCTCAGCTTCTGGAAAGGACAAGCCACCCTAACTTGGGCTTGGCAAAGATAAAGCAAGGCTGTGCGCTCATAGATTCCATAGCAGAAAAAGATCTAGAATCCTTCCTGGAGGTGAACTGATGATGTACTGGAGCGTAATCTGTATCTGACTGTGACGCGTGGGTTCTATCTTCCTCTCCTGCAGACACAGAGTAGCTGGTTCTCCCTTTATGAATCACCTGTAAGCTCCGCCCGCTGAGCCACGCCCCGTCCACCCTCGTAGTAGGCAAAGGAATTCCCGCCTTTTACCAGGATGATGGACAGCTTTCCAAAACGACAGCACTGCGTTTACCGCCGATTCAGGTCGTGCGTTGTTGATGCGCAGAAGCACGAGGACATCTCCACAAAGACGCACTAGTAACGATCACATTGCCAAAGGCACACAAGGTTGCTGGTGAGGTTTCCCCCGAGGCCCATCACGTAGTCTTAGTGTACAATATAAACGGGGCATATGAAAACATGCTAGGTAACGCTTACTGACTTACTCGTAGAAAATACTCCGGTTGGGTAGGCCATGATGCTCATTTTACAGAAACTAAACCTCAACAGGAAGCACTTACAAATATAAACGTAGCAGGTGCCCCAGGTGAAGCTCAGCTTCTGGAAAGGACAAGCCACCCTAACTCTTGGGCGTGGGAAAGATAAAGCAAGGCTGTGCGCTCATAGATTCCATAGCAGAAAACAATCTAGAATCCTTCCTGGAGGTGAATTGATGATGTACTGGAGCGTAATCTGTATCTGACTGTGACGCGCGGGTTCTATCTTCCTTTCCTGCAGACACAGAGCAGCTGGTTCTCCCTTTATGTAAGCTCCGCCCGCTGAGCCACGCCCCGTCCACCCTCGTAGTAGGCAAAGGAATTCCCGCCTTTTACCAGGATGATGGACAGCTTTCCAAAACGACACCACTGCGTTTACCGCCGATTCAGGTCGTGCGTTGTTGGTGCGCAGAAGCACGAGGACATCTCCACAAAGACGCACTAGTAACAATCACATTGCCAAAGGCACACAAGGTTGCTGGTGAGGTTTCCCCGTGGCCCATCACGTAGTCTTAGTGTACAATATACACAGGGCATATGAAAACATGCTAGGTAACGCTTACTGACTTACTCGTAGAAAATACTCCGGTTGGGTAGGCCATGAAGCTCATTTTACAGAAACTAAACCTCAACAGGAAGCACTTACAAATATAAACGTAGCAGGTGCCCCAGTTGAAGCTCAGCTTCTGGAAAGGACAAGCCACCCTAACTATTGGGCTTGGCAAAGATAAAGCAAGGCTGTGCGCTCAGAGATCCTATAGCAGAAAAAGATCTAGAATCCTTCCTGGAGGTGAATTGATGATGTACTGGAGCGTAATCTGTATCTGACTGTGACGCGCGGGTTCTATCTTCCTCTCCTGCAGACACAGAGTAGAAGGTTCTCCCTTTATGAATCACCTGTAAGCTCCGCCCACTGAGCCACGCCCCGTCCTCCCTCGTAGTAGGCAAAGGAATTCCCGCCTTTTACCAGGATGATGGACAGCTTTCCAAAACGACACCACTGCGTTTACCGCCGATTCAGGTCGTGCGTTGTTGGTGCGCAGAAGCACGAGGACATCTCCACAAAGACGCACTAGTAACAATCACATTGCCAAAGGCACACAAGGTTGCTGGTGAGGTTTCCCCCGTGGCCCATCACGTAGTCTTAGTGTACAATATAAACGGGGCATATGAAAACATGCTAGGTAACGCTTACTGACTTACTCGTAGAAAATACTCCGGTTGGGTAGGCCATGATGCTCATTTTACAGAAACTAAACCTCAAAGGAAGCATTTACAAATATAAACGTAGCAGGTGCCCCAGTTGAAGCTCAGCTTCTGGAAAGGACAAGCCACCCTAACTTGGGCTTGGCAAAGATAAAGCAAGGCTGTGCGCTCATAGATTCCATAGCAGAAAAAGATCTAGAATCCTTCCTGGAGGTCAACTGATGATGTACTGGAGCGTAATCTGTATCTGACTGTGACGCGCGGGTTCTATCTTCCTCTCCTGCAGACACAGAGTAGCTGGTTCTCCCTTTATGAATCACCTGTAAGCTCCGCCCGCTGAGCCACGCCCCGTCCACCCTCGTAGTAGGCAAAGGAATTCCCGCCTTTTACCAGGATGATGGACAGCTTTCCAAAATGACACCACTGCGTTTACCGCCGATTCAGGTCGTGCGTTGTTGATGCGCAGAAGCACGAGGACATCTCCACAAAGACGCACTAGTAACGATCACATTGCCAAAGGCACACAAGGTTGCTGGTGAGGTTTCCCCCGAGGCCCATCACGTAGTCTTAATGTACAATATAAACGGGGCATATGAAAACATGCTAGGTAACGCTTACTGACTTACTCGTAGAAAATACTCCGTTGGGTAGGCCATGATGCTCATTTTACAGAAACTAAAAATCAACAGGAAGCACTTACAAATATAAACGTAGCAGGTGCCCCAGTTGAAGCTCAGCTTCTGGAAAGGACAAGCCACCCTAACTATTGGGCTTGGCAAAGATAAAGCAAGGCTGTGCGCTCAGAGATCCTATAGCAGAAAAAGATCTAGAATCCTTCCTGGAGGTGAATTGATGATGTACTGGAGCGTAATCTGTATCTGACTGTGACGCGCGGGTTCTATCTTCCTCTCCTGCAGACACAGAGTAGAAGGTTCTCCCTTTATGAATCACCTGTAAGCTCCGCCCACTGAGCCACGCCCCGTCCTCCCTCGTAGTAGGCAAAGGAATTCCCGCCTTTTACCAGGATGATGGACAGCTTTCCAAAACGACACCACTGCGTTTACCGCCGATTCAGGTCGTGCGTTGTTGGTGCGCAGAAGCACGAGGACATCTCCACAAAGACGCACTAGTAACGATCACATTGCCAAAGGCACACAAAGTTGCTGGTGAGGTTTCCCCCGAGGCCCATCACGTAGTCTTAGTGTACAATATAAACGGGGCATATGAAAACATGCTAGGTAACGCTTACTGACTTACTCGTAGAAAATACTCCGGTTGGGTAGGCCATGATGCTCATTTTACAGAAACTAAACCTCAACAGGAAGCACTTACAAATATAAACGTAGCAGGTGCCCCAGTTAAAGCTCAGCTTCTGGAAAGGACAAGCCACCCTAACTCTTGGGCGTGGGAAAGATAAAGCAAGGCTGTGCGCTCATAGATTCCATAGCAGAAAACAATCTAGAATCCTTCCTGGAGGTGAATTGATGATGTACTGGAGCGTAATCTGTATCTGACTGTGACGCGCGGGTTCTATCTTCCTCTCCTGCAGACACAGAGTAGCTGGTTCTCCCTTTATGAATCACCTGTAAGCTCCGCCCGCTGAGCCACGCCCCGTCCACCCTCGTAGTAGGCAAAGGAATTCCCGCCTTTTACCAGGATGATGGACAGCTTTCCAAAACGACACCACTGCGTTTACCGCCGATTCAGGTCGTGCGTTGTTGATGCGCAGAAGCACGAGGACATCTCCACAAAGACGCACTAGTAACGATCACATTGCCAAAGGCACACAAGGTTGCTGGTGAGGTTTCCCCCGAGGCCCATCACGTAGTCTTAATGTACAATATAAACGGGGCATATGAAAACATGCTAGGTAACGCTTACTGACTTACTCGTAGAAAATACTCCGTTGGGTAGGCCATGATGCTCATTTTACAGAAACTAAACCTCAACAGGAAGCACTTACAAATATAAACGTAGCAGGTGCCCCAGTTGAAGCTCAGCTTCTGGAAAGGACAAGCCACCCTAACTATTGGGCTTGGCAAAGATAAAGCAAGGCTGTGCGCTCAGAGATCCTATAGCAGAAAAAGATCTAGAATCCTTCCTGGAGGTGAATTGATGATGTACTGGAGCGTAATCTGTATCTGACTGTGACGCGCGGGTTCTATCTTCCTCTCCTGCAGACACAGAGTAGAAGGTTCTCCCTTTATGAATCACCTGTAAGCTCCGCCCACTGAGCCACGCCCCGTCCTCCCTCGTAGTAGGCAAAGGAATTCCCGCCTTTTACCAGGATGATGGACAGCTTTCCAAAACGACACCACTGCGTTTACCGCCGATTCAGGTCGTGCGTTGTTGGTGCGCAGAAGCACGAGGACATCTCCACAAAGACGCACTAGTAACGATCACATTGCCAAAGGCACACAAAGTTGCTGGTGAGGTTTCCCCCGAGGCCCATCACGTAGTCTTAGTGTACAATATAAACGGGGCATATGAAAACATGCTAGGTAACGCTTACTGACTTACTCGTAGAAAATACTCCGGTTGGGTAGGCCATGATGCTCATTTTACAGAAACTAAACCTCAACAGGAAGCACTTACAAATATAAACGTAGCAGGTGCCCCAGTTAAAGCTCAGCTTCTGGAAAGGACAAGCCACCCTAACTCTTGGGCGTGGGAAAGATAAAGCAAGGCTGTGCGCTCATAGATTCCATAGCAGAAAACAATCTAGAATCCTTCCTGGAGGTGAATTGATGATGTACTGGAGCGTAATCTGTATCTGACTGTGACGCGCGGGTTCTATCTTCCTCTCCTGCAGACACAGAGTAGAAGGTTCTCCCTTTATGAATCACCTGTAAGCTCCGCCCGCTGAGCCACGCCCCGTCCACCCTCGTAGTAGGCAAGGGAATTCCCGCCTTTTACCAGGATGATGGACAGCTTTCCAAAACGACACCACTGCGTTTACCGCCGATTCAGGTCGTGCGTTGTTGGTGCGCAGAAGCACGAGGACATCTCCACAAAGACGCACTAGTAACAATCACATTGCCAAAGGCACACAAGGTTGCTGGTGAGGTTTCCCCCGTGGCCCATCACGTAGTCTTAGTGTACAATATACACAGGGCATATGAAAACATGCTAGGTAACGCTTACTGACTTACTCGTAGAAAATACTCCGGTTGGGTAGGCCATGATGCTCATTTTACAGAAACTAAACCTCAAAGGAAGCATTTACAAATATAAACGTAGCAGGTGCCCCAGTTGAAGCTCAGCTTCTGGAAAGGACAAGCCACCCTAACTTGGGCTTGGCAAAGATAAAGCAAGGCTGTGCGCTCATAGATTCCATAGCAGAAAAAGATCTAGAATCCTTCCTGGAGGTGAACTGATGATGTACTGGAGCGTAATCTGTATCTGACTGTGACGCGTGGGTTCTATCTTCCTCTCCTGCAGACACAGAGTAGCTGGTTCTCCCTTTATGAATCACCTGTAAGCTCCGCCCGCTGAGCCACGCCCCGTCCACCCTCGTAGTAGGCAAAGGAATTCCCGCCTTTTACCAGGATGATGGACAGCTTTCCAAAACGACAGCACTGCGTTTACCGCCGATTCAGGTCGTGCGTTGTTGATGCGCAGAAGCACGAGGACATCTCCACAAAGACGCACTAGTAACGATCACATTGCCAAAGGCACACAAGGTTGCTGGTGAGGTTTCCCCCGAGGCCCATCACGTAGTCTTAGTGTACAATATAAACGGGGCATATGAAAACATGCTAGGTAACGCTTACTGACTTACTCGTAGAAAATACTCCGGTTGGGTAGGCCATGATGCTCATTTTACAGAAACTAAACCTCAACAGGAAGCACTTACAAATATAAACGTAGCAGGTGCCCCAGGTGAAGCTCAGCTTCTGGAAAGGACAAGCCACCCTAACTCTTGGGCGTGGGAAAGATAAAGCAAGGCTGTGCGCTCATAGATTCCATAGCAGAAAACAATCTAGAATCCTTCCTGGAGGTGAATTGATGATGTACTGGAGCGTAATCTGTATCTGACTGTGACGCGCGGGTTCTATCTTCCTTTCCTGCAGACACAGAGCAGCTGGTTCTCCCTTTATGTAAGCTCCGCCCGCTGAGCCACGCCCCGTCCACCCTCGTAGTAGGCAAAGGAATTCCCGCCTTTTACCAGGATGATGGACAGCTTTCCAAAACGACACCACTGCGTTTACCGCCGATTCAGGTCGTGCGTTGTTGGTGCGCAGAAGCACGAGGACATCTCCACAAAGACGCACTAGTAACAATCACATTGCCAAAGGCACACAAGGTTGCTGGTGAGGTTTCCCCGTGGCCCATCACGTAGTCTTAGTGTACAATATACACAGGGCATATGAAAACATGCTAGGTAACGCTTACTGACTTACTCGTAGAAAATACTCCGGTTGGGTAGGCCATGAAGCTCATTTTACAGAAACTAAACCTCAACAGGAAGCACTTACAAATATAAACGTAGCAGGTGCCCCAGTTGAAGCTCAGCTTCTGGAAAGGACAAGCCACCCTAACTATTGGGCTTGGCAAAGATAAAGCAAGGCTGTGCGCTCAGAGATCCTATAGCAGAAAAAGATCTAGAATCCTTCCTGGAGGTGAATTGATGATGTACTGGAGCGTAATCTGTATCTGACTGTGACGCGCGGGTTCTATCTTCCTCTCCTGCAGACACAGAGTAGAAGGTTCTCCCTTTATGAATCACCTGTAAGCTCCGCCCACTGAGCCACGCCCCGTCCTCCCTCGTAGTAGGCAAAGGAATTCCCGCCTTTTACCAGGATGATGGACAGCTTTCCAAAACGACACCACTGCGTTTACCGCCGATTCAGGTCGTGCGTTGTTGGTGCGCAGAAGCACGAGGACATCTCCACAAAGACGCACTAGTAACAATCACATTGCCAAAGGCACACAAGGTTGCTGGTGAGGTTTCCCCCGTGGCCCATCACGTAGTCTTAGTGTACAATATAAACGGGGCATATGAAAACATGCTAGGTAACGCTTACTGACTTACTCGTAGAAAATACTCCGGTTGGGTAGGCCATGATGCTCATTTTACAGAAACTAAACCTCAAAGGAAGCATTTACAAATATAAACGTAGCAGGTGCCCCAGTTGAAGCTCAGCTTCTGGAAAGGACAAGCCACCCTAACTTGGGCTTGGCAAAGATAAAGCAAGGCTGTGCGCTCATAGATTCCATAGCAGAAAAAGATCTAGAATCCTTCCTGGAGGTCAACTGATGATGTACTGGAGCGTAATCTGTATCTGACTGTGACGCGCGGGTTCTATCTTCCTCTCCTGCAGACACAGAGTAGCTGGTTCTCCCTTTATGAATCACCTGTAAGCTCCGCCCGCTGAGCCACGCCCCGTCCACCCTCGTAGTAGGCAAAGGAATTCCCGCCTTTTACCAGGATGATGGACAGCTTTCCAAAACGACACCACTGCGTTTACAGCCGATTCAGGTCGTGCGTTGTTGATGCGCAGAAGCACGAGGACATCTCCACAAAGACGCACTAGTAACGATCACATTGCCAAAGGCACACAAGGTTGCTGGTGAGGTTTCCCCCGAGGCCCATCACGTAGTCTTAATGTACAATATAAACGGGGCATATGAAAACATGCTAGGTAACGCTTACTGACTTACTCGTAGAAAATACTCCGTTGGGTAGGCCATGATGCTCATTTTACAGAAACTAAACCTCAACAGGAAGCACTTACAAATATAAACGTAGCAGGTGCCCCAGTTGAAGCTCAGCTTCTGGAAAGGACAAGCCACCCTAACTATTGGGCTTGGCAAAGATAAAGCAAGGCTGTGCGCTCAGAGATCCTATAGCAGAAAAAGATCTAGAATCCTTCCTGGAGGTGAATTGATGATGTACTGGAGCGTAATCTGTATCTGACTGTGACGCGCGGGTTCTATCTTCCTCTCCTGCAGACACAGAGTAGAAGGTTCTCCCTTTATGAATCACCTGTAAGCTCCGCCCACTGAGCCACGCCCCGTCCTCCCTCGTAGTAGGCAAAGGAATTCCCGCCTTTTACCAGGATGATGGACAGCTTTCCAAAACGACACCACTGCGTTTACCGCCGATTCAGGTCGTGCGTTGTTGGTGCGCAGAAGCACGAGGACATCTCCACAAAGACGCACTAGTAACAATCACATTGCCAAAGGCACACAAGGTTGCTGGTGAGGTTTCCCCCGTGGCCCATCACGTAGTCTTAGTGTACAATATAAACGGGGCATATGAAAACATGCTAGGTAACGCTTACTGACTTACTCGTAGAAAATACTCCGGTTGGGTAGGCCATGATGCTCATTTTACAGAAACTAAACCTCAAAGGAAGCATTTACAAATATAAACGTAGCAGGTGCCCCAGTTGAAGCTCAGCTTCTGGAAAGGACAAGCCACCCTAACTTGGGCTTGGCAAAGATAAAGCAAGGCTGTGCGCTCATAGATTCCATAGCAGAAAAAGATCTAGAATCCTTCCTGGAGGTCAACTGATGATGTACTGGAGCGTAATCTGTATCTGACTGTGACGCGCGGGTTCTATCTTCCTCTCCTGCAGACACAGAGTAGCTGGTTCTCCCTTTATGAATCACCTGTAAGCTCCGCCCGCTGAGCCACGCCCCGTCCACCCTCGTAGTAGGCAAAGGAATTCCCGCCTTTTACCAGGATGATGGACAGCTTTCCAAAACGACACCACTGCGTTTACCGCCGATTCAGGTCGTGCGTTGTTGATGCGCAGAAGCACGAGGACATCTCCACAAAGACGCACTAGTAACGATCACATTGCCAAAGGCACACAAGGTTGCTGGTGAGGTTTCCCCCGAGGCCCATCACGTAGTCTTAATGTACAATATAAACGGGGCATATGAAAACATGCTAGGTAACGCTTACTGACTTACTCGTAGAAAATACTCCGTTGGGTAGGCCATGATGCTCATTTTACAGAAACTAAACCTCAACAGGAAGCACTTACAAATATAAACGTAGCAGGTGCCCCAGTTGAAGCTCAGCTTCTGGAAAGGACAAGCCACCCTAACTATTGGGCTTGGCAAAGATAAAGCAAGGCTGTGCGCTCAGAGATCCTATAGCAGAAAAAGATCTAGAATCCTTCCTGGAGGTGAATTGATGATGTACTGGAGCGTAATCTGTATCTGACTGTGACGCGCGGGTTCTATCTTCCTCTCCTGCAGACACAGAGTAGAAGGTTCTCCCTTTATGAATCACCTGTAAGCTCCGCCCACTGAGCCACGCCCCGTCCTCCCTCGTAGTAGGCAAAGGAATTCCCGCCTTTTACCAGGATGATGGACAGCTTTCCAAAACGACACCACTGCGTTTACCGCCGATTCAGGTCGTGCGTTGTTGGTGCGCAGAAGCACGAGGACATCTCCACAAAGACGCACTAGTAACGATCACATTGCCAAATGCACACAAAGTTGCTGGTGAGGTTTCCCCCGTGGCCCATCACGTAGTCTTAGTGTACAATATAAACGGGGCATATGAAAACATGCTAGGTAACGCTTACTGACTTACTCGTAGAAAATACTCCGGTTGGGTAGGCCATGATGCTCATTTTACAGAAACTAAACCTCAACAGGAAACACTTACAAATATAAACGTAGCAGGTGCCCCAGTTAAAGATCAGCTTCTGGAAAGGACAAGCCACCCTAACTCTTGGGCGTGGGAAAGATAAAGCAAGGCTGTGCGCTCATAGATTCCATAGCAGAAAACAATCTAGAATCCTTCCTGGAGGTGAATTGATGATGTACTGGAGCGTAATCTGTATCTGACTGTGACGCGCGGGTTCTATCTTCCTTTCCTGCAGACACAGAGCAGCTGGTTCTCCCTTTATGAATCACCTGTAAGCTCTGCCCGCTGAGCCACGCCCCGTCCACCCTCGTAGTAGGCAAAGGAATTCCCGCCTTTTACCAGGATGATGGACAGCTTTCCAAAACGACACCACTGCGTTTACCGCCGATTCAGGTCGTGCGTTGTTGGTGCGCAGAAGCACGAGGACATCTCCACAAAGACGCACTAGTAACAATCACATTGCCAAAGGCACACAAGGTTGCTGGTGAGGTTTCCCCCGTGGCCCATCACGTAGTCTTAGTGTACAATATACACAGGGCATATGAAAACATGCTAGGTAACGCTTACTGACTTACTCGTAGAAAATACTCCGGATGGGTAGGCCATGATGCTCATTTTACAGAAACTAAACCTCAAAGGAAGCATTTACAAATATAAACGTAGCAGGTGCCCCAGTTGAAGCTCAGCTTCTGGAAAGGACAAGCCACCCTAACTTGGGCTTGGCAAAGATAAAGCAAGGCTGTGCGCTCATAGATTCCATAGCAGAAAAAGATCTAGAATCCTTCCTGGAGGTGAACTGATGATGTACTGGAGCGTAATCTGTATCTGACTGTGACGCGTGGGTTCTATCTTCCTCTCCTGCAGACACAGAGTAGCTGGTTCTCCCTTTATGAATCACCTGTAAGCTCCGCCCGCTGAGCCACGCCCCGTCCACCCTCGTAGTAGGCAAAGGAATTCCCGCCTTTTACCAGGATGATGGACAGCTTTCCAAAACGACACCACTGCGTTTACCGCCGATTCAGGTCGTGCGTTGTTGATGCGCAGAAGCACGAGGACATCTCCACAAAGACGCACTAGTAACGATCACATTGCCAAAGGCACACAAGGTTGCTGGTGAGGTTTCCCCCGAGGCCCATCACGTAGTCTTAGTGTACAATATAAACGGGGCATATGAAAACATGCTAGGTAACGCTTACTGACTTACTCGTAGAAAATACTCCGTTGGGTAGGCCATGATGCTCATTTTACAGAAACTAAACCTCAACAGGAAGCACTTACAAATATAAACGTAGCAGGTGCCCCAGGTGAAGCTCAGCTTCTGGAAAGGACAAGCCACCCTAACTCTTGGGCGTGGGAAAGATAAAGCAAGGCTGTGCGCTCATAGATTCCATAGCAGAAAACAATCTAGAATCCTTCCTGGAGGTGAATTGATGATGTACTGGAGCGTAATCTGTATCTGACTGTGACGCGCGGGTTCTATCTTCCTTTCCTGCAGACACAGAGCAGCTGGTTCTCCCTTTATGTAAGCTCCGCCCGCTGAGCCACGCCCCGTCCACCCTCGTAGTAGGCAAAGGAATTCCCGCCTTTTACCAGGATGATGGACAGCTTTCCAAAACGACACCACTGCGTTTACCGCCGATTCAGGTCGTGCGTTGTTGGTGCGCAGAAGCACGAGGACATCTCCACAAAGACGCACTAGTAACAATCACATTGCCAAAGGCACACAAGGTTGCTGGTGAGGTTTCCCCCGTGGCCCATCACGTAGTCTTAGTGTACAATATACACAGGGCATATGAAAACATGCTAGGTAACGCTTACTGACTTACTCGTAGAAAATACTCCGGTTGGGTAGGCCATGATGCTCATTTTACAGAAACTAAACCTCAACAGGAAGCACTTACAAATATAAACGTAGCAGGTGCCCCAGTTGAAGCTCAGCTTCTGGAAAGGACAAGCCACCCTAACTATTGGGCTTGGCAAAGATAAAGCAAGGCTGTGCGCTCAGAGATCCTATAGCAGAAAAAGATCTAGAATCCTTCCTGGAGGTGAATTGATGATGTACTGGAGCGTAATCTGTATCTGACTGTGACGCGCGGGTTCTATCTTCCTCTCCTGCAGACACAGAGTAGAAGGTTCTCCCTTTATGAATCACCTGTAAGCTCCGCCCACTGAGCCACGCCCCGTCCTCCCTCGTAGTAGGCAAAGGAATTCCCGCCTTTTACCAGGATGATGGACAGCTTTCCAAAACGACACCACTGCGTTTACCGCCGATTCAGGTCGTGCGTTGTTGGTGCGCAGAAGCACGAGGACATCTCCACAAAGACGCACTAGTAACAATCACATTGCCAAAGGCACACAAGGTTGCTGGTGAGGTTTCCCCCGTGGCCCATCACGTAGTCTTAGTGTACAATATAAACGGGGCATATGAAAACATGCTAGGTAACGCTTACTGACTTACTCGTAGAAAATACTCCGGTTGGGTAGGCCATGATGCTCATTTTACAGAAACTAAACCTCAAAGGAAGCATTTACAAATATAAACGTAGCAGGTGCCCCAGTTGAAGCTCAGCTTCTGGAAAGGACAAGCCACCCTAACTTGGGCTTGGCAAAGATAAAGCAAGGCTGTGCGCTCATAGATTCCATAGCAGAAAAAGATCTAGAATCCTTCCTGGAGGTGAACTGATGATGTACTGGAGCGTAATCTGTATCTGACTGTGATGCGCGGGTTCTATCTTCCTCTCCTGCAGACACAGAGTAGCTGGTTCTCCCTTTATGAATCACCTGTAAGCTCCGCCCGCTGAGCCACGCCCCGTCCACCCTCGTAGTAGGCAAAGGAATTCCCGCCTTTTACCAGGATGATGGACAGCTTTCCAAAACGACACCACTGCGTTTACCGCCGATTCAGGTCGTGCGTTGTTGATGCGCAGAAGCACGAGGACATCTCCACAAAGACGCACTAGTAACGATCACATTGCCAAAGGCACACAAGGTTGCTGGTGAGGTTTCCCCCGAGGCCCATCACGTAGTCTTAGTGTACAATATAAACGGGGCATATGAAAACATGCTAGGTAACGCTTACTGACTTACTCGTTGAAAATACTCCGTTGGGTAGGCCATGATGCTCATTTTACAGAAACTAAACCTCAACAGGAAGCACTTACAAATATAAACGTAGCAGGTGCCCCAGTTAAAGCTCAGCTTCTGGAAAGGACAAGCCACCCTAACTCTTGGGCGTGGGAAAGATAAAGCAAGGCTGTGCGCTCATAGATTCCATAGCAGAAAACAATCTAGAATCCTTCCTGGAGGTGAATTGATGATGTACTGGAGCGTAATCTGTATCTGACTGTGACGCGCGGGTTCTATCTTCCTCTCCTGCAGACACAGAGTAGAAGGTTCTCCCTTTATGAATCACCTGTAAGCTCCGCCCGCTGAGCCACGCCCCATCCACCCTCGTAGTAGGCAAGGGAATTCCCGCCTTTTACCAGGATGATGGACAGCTTTCCAAAACGACACCACTGCGTTTACCGCCGATTCAGGTTGTGCGCAGAAGCACTAGGACATCTCCACAAAGACGCACTAGTAACGATCACATTGCCAAAGGCACACAAGGTTGCTGGAGACGTTTCCCCCGAGGCCCATCACGTAGTCTTAGTGTACAATATAAACGGGGCATATGAAAACATGCTAGGTAACGCTTACTGACTTACTCGTAGAAAATACTCCGTTGGGTAGGCCATGATGCTCATTTTACAGAAACTAAACCTCAAAGGAAGCATTTACAAATATAAACGTAGCAGGTGCCCCAGTTGAAGCTCAGCTTCTGGAAAGGACAAGCCACCCTAACTCTTGGGCGTGGGAAAGATAAAGCAAGGCTGTGCGCTCATAGATTCCATAGCAGAAAACAATCTAGAATCCTTCCTGGAGGTGAATTGATGATGTACTGGAGCGTAATCTGTATCTGACTGTGACGCGCGGGTTCTATCTTCCTTTCCTGCAGACACAGAGCAGCTGGTTCTCCCTTTATGAATCACCTGTAAGCTCTGCCCGCTGAGCCACGCCCCGTCCACCCTCGTAGTAGGCAAAGGAATTCCCGCCTTTTACCAGGATGATGGACAGCTTTCCAAAACGACACCACTGCGTTTACCGCCGATTCAGGTCGTGCGTTGTTGGTGCGCAGAAGCACGAGGACATCTCCACAAAGACGCACTAGTAACAATCACATTGCCAAAGGCACACAAGGTTGCTGGTGAGGTTTCCCCCGTGGCCCATCACGTAGTCTTAGTGTACAATATACACAGGGCATATGAAAACATGCTAGGTAACGCTTACTGACTTACTCGTAGAAAATACTCCGGTTGGGTAGGCCATGATGCTCATTTTACAGAAACTAAACCTCAAAGGAAGCATTTACAAATATAAACGTAGCAGGTGCCCCAGTTGAAGCTCAGCTTCTGGAAAGGACAAGCCACCCTAACTTGGGCTTGGCAAAGATAAAGCAAGGCTGTGCGCTCATAGATTCCATAGCAGAAAAAGATCTAGAATCCTTCCTGGAGGTGAACTGATGATGTACTGGAGCGTAATCTGTATCTGACTGTGACGCGTGGGTTCTATCTTCCTCTCCTGCAGACACAGAGTAGCTGGTTCTCCCTTTATGAATCACCTGTAAGCTCCGCCCGCTGAGCCACGCCCCGTCCACCCTCGTAGTAGGCAAAGGAATTCCCGCCTTTTACCAGGATGATGGACAGCTTTCCAAAACGACACCACTGCGTTTACCGCCGATTCAGGTCGTGCGTTGTTGATGCGCAGAAGCACGAGGACATCTCCACAAAGACGCACTAGTAACGATCACATTGCCAAAGGCACACAAGGTTGCTGGTGAGGTTTCCCCCGAGGCCCATCACGTAGTCTTAATGTACAATATAAACGGGGCATATGAAAACATGCTAGGTAACGCTTACTGACTTACTCGTAGAAAATACTCCGTTGGGTAGGCCATGATGCTCATTTTACAGAAACTAAACCTCAACAGGAAGCACTTACAAATATAAACGTAGCAGGTGCCCCAGTTGAAGCTCAGCTTCTGGAAAGGACAAGCCACCCTAACTATTGGGCTTGGCAAAGATAAAGCAAGGCTGTGTGCTCAGAGATCCTATAGCAGAAAAAGATCTAGAATCCTTCCTGGAGGTGAATTGATGATGTACTGGAGCGTAATCTGTATCTGACTGAGACGCGCGGGTTCTATCTTCCTCTCCTGCAGACACAGAGTAGAAGGTTCTCCCTTTATGAATCACCTGTAAGATCCGCCCACTGAGCCACGCCCCGTCCTCCCTCGTAGTAGGCAAAGGAATTCCCGCCTTTTACCAGGATGATGGACAGCTTTCCAAAACGACACCACTGCGTTTACCGCCGATTCAGGTCGTGCGTTGTTGGTGCGCAGAAGCACGAGGACATCTCCACAAAGACGCACTAGTAACGATCACATTGCCAAAGGCACACAAAGTTGCTGGTGAGGTTTCCCCCGTGGCCCATCACGTAGTCTTAGTGTACAATATAAACGGGGCATATGAAAACATGCTAGGTAACGCTTACTGACTTACTCGTAGAAAATACTCCGGTTGGGTAGGCCATGATGCTCATTTTACAGAAACTAAACCTCAACAGGAAACACTTACAAATATAAACGTAGCAGGTGCCCCAGTTAAAGATCAGCTTCTGGAAAGGACAAGCCACCCTAACTCTTGGGCGTGGGAAAGATAAAGCAAGGCTGTGCGCTCATAGATTCCATAGCAGAAAACAATCTAGAATCCTTCCTGGAGGTGAATTGATGATGTACTGGAGCGTAATCTGTATCTGACTGTGACGCGCGGGTTCTATCTTCCTTTCCTGCAGACACAGAGCAGCTGGTTCTCCCTTTATGAATCACCTGTAAGCTCTGCCCGCTGAGCCACGCCCCGTCCACCCTCGTAGTAGGCAAAGGAATTCCCGCCTTTTACCAGGATGATGGACAGCTTTCCAAAACGACACCACTGCGTTTACCGCCGATTCAGGTCGTGCGTTGTTGGTGCGCAGAAGCACGAGGACATCTCCACAAAGACGCACTAGTAACAATCACATTGCCAAAGGCACACAAGGTTGCTGGTTAGGTTTCCCCCGTGGCCCATCACGTAGTCTTAGTGTACAATATACACAGGGCATATGAAAACATGCTAGGTAACGCTTACTGACTTACTCGTAGAAAATACTCCGGTTGGGTAGGCCATGATGCTCATTTTACAGAAACTAAACCTCAAAGGAAGCATTTACAAATATAAACGTAGCAGGTGCCCCAGTTGAAGCTCAGCTTCTGGAAAGGACAAGCCACCCTAACTCTTGGGCGTGGGAAAGATAAAGCAAGGCTGTGCGCTCATAGATTCCATAGCAGAAAAAGATCTAGAATCCTTCCTGGAGGTGAATTGATGATGTACTGGAGCGTAATCTGTATCTGACTGTGACGCGCGGGTTCTATCTTCCTCTCCTGCAGACACAGAGTAGCTGGTTCTCCCTTTATGAATCACCTGTAAGCTCCGCCCGCTGAGCCACGCCCCGTCCACCCTCGTAGTAGGCAAAGGAATTCCCGCCTTTTACCAGGATGATGGACAGCTTTCCAAAACGACACCACTGCGTTTACCGCCGATTCAGGTCGTGCGTTGTTGATGCGCAGAAGCACGAGGACATCTCCACAAAGACGCACTAGTAACGATCACATTGCCAAAGGCACACAAGGTTGCTGGTGAGGTTTCCCCCGAGGCCCATCACGTAGTCTTAGTGTACAATATAAACGGGGCATATGAAAACATGCTAGGTAACGCTTACTGACTTACTCGTAGAAAATACTCCGGTTGGGTAGGCCATGATGCTCATTTTACAGAAACTAAACCTCAAAGGAAGCATTTACAAATATAAACGTAGCAGGTGCCCCAGTTGAAGCTCAGCTTCTGGAAAGGACAAGCCACCCTAACTTGGGCTTGGCAAAGATAAAGCAAGGCTGTGCGCTCATAGATTCCATAGCAGAAAAAGATCTAGAATCCTTCCTGGAGGTCAACTGATGATGTACTGGAGCGTAATCTGTATCTGACTGTGACGCGTGGGTTCTATCTTCCTCTCCTGCAGACACAGAGTAGCTGGTTCTCCCTTAATGAATCACCTGTAAGCTCCGCCCGCTGAGCCACGCCCCGTCCACCCTCGTAGTAGGCAAAGGAATTCCCGCCTTTTACCAGGATGATGGACAGCTTTCCAAAACGACACCACTGCGTTTACCGCCGATTCAGGTCGTGCGTTGTTGATGCGCAGAAGCACGAGGACATCTCCACAAAGACGCACTAGTAACGATCACATTGCCAAAGGCACACAAGGTTGCTGGTGAGGTTTCCCCCGAGGCCCATCACGTAGTCTTAATGTACAATATAAACGGGGCATATGAAAACATGCTAGGTAACGCTTACTGACTTACTCGTAGAAAATACTCCGTTGGGTAGGCCATGATGCTCATTTTACAGAAACTAAACCTCAACAGGAAGCACTTACAAATATAAACGTAGCAGGTGCCCCAGTTGAAGCTCAGCTTCTGGAAAGGACAAGACACCCTAACTATTGGGCTTGGCAAAGATAAAGCAAGGCTGTGCGCTCAGAGATCCTATAGCAGAAAAAGATCTAGAATCCTTCCTGGAGGTGAATTGATGATGTACTGGAGCGTAATCTGTATCTGACTGAGACGCGCGGGTTCTATCTTCCTCTCCTGCAGACACAGAGTAGAAGGTTCTCCCTTTATGAATCACCTGTAAGCTCCGCCCACTGAGCCACGCCCCGTCCTCCCTCGTAGTAGGCAAAGGAATTCCCGCCTTTTACCAGGATGATGGACAGCTTTCCAAAACGACACCACTGCGTTTACCGCCGATTCAGGTCGTGCGTTGTTGGTGCGCAGAAGCACGAGGACATCTCCACAAAGACGCACTAGTAACGATCACATTGCCAAAGGCACACAAAGTTGCTGGTGAGGTTTCCCCCGTGGCCCATCACGTAGTCTTAGTGTACAATATAAACGGGGCATATGAAAACATGCTAGGTAACGCTTACTGACTTACTCGTAGAAAATACTCCGGTTGGGTAGGCCATGATGCTCATTTTACAGAAACTAAACCTCAACAGGAAACACTTACAAATATAAACGTAGCAGGTGCCCCAGTTAAAGATCAGCTTCTGGAAAGGACAAGCCACCCTAACTCTTGGGCGTGGGAAAGATAAAGCAAGGCTGTGCGCTCATAGATTCCATAGCAGAAAACAATCTAGAATCCTTCCTGGAGGTGAATTGATGATGTACTGGAGCGTAATCTGTATCTGACTGTGACGCGCGGGTTCTATCTTCCTTTCCTGCAGACACAGAGCAGCTGGTTCTCCCTTTATGAATCACCTGTAAGCTCTGCCCGCTGAGCCACGCCCCGTCCACCCTCGTAGTAGGCAAAGGAATTCCCGCCTTTTACCAGGATGATGGACAGCTTTCCAAAACGACACCACTGCGTTTACCGCCGATTCAGGTCGTGCGTTGTTGGTGCGCAGAAGCACGAGGACATCTCCACAAAGACGCACTAGTAACAATCACATTGCCAAAGGCACACAAGGTTGCTGGTGAGGTTTCCCCCGTGGCCCATCACGTAGTCTTAGTGTACAATATACACAGGGCATATGAAAACATGCTAGGTAACGCTTACTGACTTACTCGTAGAAAATACTCCGGTTGGGTAGGCCATGATGCTCATTTTACAGAAACTAAACCTCAAAGGAAGCATTTACAAATATAAACGTAGCAGGTGCCCCAGTTGAAGCTCAGCTTCTGGAAAGGACAAGCCACCCTAACTTGGGCTTGGCAAAGATAAAGCAAGGCTGTGCGCTCATAGATTCCATAGCAGAAAAAGATCTAGAATCCTTCCTGGAGGTGAACTGATGATGTACTGGAGCGTAATCTGTATCTGACTGTGACGCGTGGGTTCTATCTTCCTCTCCTGCAGACACAGAGTAGCTGGTTCTCCCTTTATGAATCACCTGTAAGCTCCGCCCGCTGAGCCACGCCCCGTCCACCCTCGTAGTAGGCAAAGGAATTCCCGCCTTTTACCAGGATGATGGACAGCTTTCCAAAACGACACCACTGCGTTTTCCGCCGATTCAGGTCGTGCGTTGTTGATGCGCAGAAGCACGAGGACATCTCCACAAAGACGCACTAGTAACGATCACATTGCCAAAGGCACACAAGGTTGCTGGTGAGGTTTCCCCCGAGGCCCATCACGTAGTCTTAGTGTACAATATAAACGGGGCATATGAAAACATGCTAGGTAACGCTTACTGACTTACTCGTAGAAAATACTCCGTTGGGTAGGCCATGATGCTCATTTTACAGAAACTAAACCTCAACAGGAAGCACTTACAAATATAAACGTAGCAGTTGCCCCAGGTGAAGCTCTGCTTCTGGAAAGGACAAGCCACCCTAACTCTTGGGCGTGGGAAAGATAAAGCAAGGCTGTGCGCTCATAGATTCCATAGCAGAAAACAATCTAGAATCCTTCCTGGAGGTGAATTGATGATGTACTGGATCGTAATCTGTATCTGACTGTGACGCGCGGGTTCTATCTTCCTTTCCTGCAGACACAGAGCAGCTGGTTCTCCCTTTATGTAAGCTCCGCCCGCTGAGCCACGCCCCGTCCACCCTCGTAGTAGGCAAAGGAATTCCCGCCTTTTACCAGGATGATGGACAGCTTTCCAAAACGACACCACTGCGTTTACCGCCGATTTAGGTCGTGCGTTGTTGGTGCGCAGAAGCACGAGGACATCTCCACAAAGACGCACTAGTAACAATCACATTGCCAAAGGCACACAAGGTTGCTGGTGAGGTTTCCCCCGTGGCCCATCACGTAGTCTTAGTGTACAATATACACAGGGCATATGAAAACATGCTAGGTAACGCTTACTGACTTACTCGTAGAAAATACTCCGGTTGGGTAGGCCATGATGCTCATTTTACAGAAACTAAACCTCAAAGGAAGCATTTACAAATATAAACGTAGCAGGTGCCCCAGTTGAAGCTCAGCTTCTGGAAAGGACAAGCCACCCTAACTTGGGCTTGGCAAAGATAAAGCAAGGCTGTGCGCTCATAGATTCCATAGCAGAAAAAGATCTAGAATCCTTCCTGGAGGTCAACTGATGATGTACTGGAGCGTAATCTGTATCTGACTGTGACGCGTGGGTTCTATCTTCCTCTCCTGCAGACACAGAGTAGCTGGTTCTCCCTTAATGAATCACCTGTAAGCTCCGCCCGCTGAGCCACGCCCCGTCCACCCTCGTAGTAGGCAAAGGAATTCCCGCCTTTTACCAGGATGATGGACAGCTTTCCAAAACGACACCACTGCGTTTACCGCCGATTCAGGTCGTGCGTTGTTGATGCGCAGAAGCACGAGGACATCTCCACAAAGACGCACTAGTAACGATCACATTGCCAAAGGCACACAAGGTTGCTGGTGAGGTTTCCCCCGAGGCCCATCACGTAGTCTTAATGTACAATATAAACGGGGCATATGAAAACATGCTAGGTAACGCTTACTGACTTACTCGTAGAAAATACTCCGTTGGGTAGGCCATGATGCTCATTTTACAGAAACTAAACCTCAACAGGAAGCACTTACAAATATAAACGTAGCAGGTGCCCCAGTTGAAGCTCAGCTTCTGGAAAGGACAAGACACCCTAACTATTGGGCTTGGCAAAGATAAAGCAAGGCTGTGCGCTCAGAGATCCTATAGCAGAAAAAGATCTAGAATCCTTCCTGGAGGTGAATTGATGATGTACTGGAGCGTAATCTGTATCTGACTGAGACGCGCGGGTTCTATCTTCCTCTCCTGCAGACACAGAGTAGAAGGTTCTCCCTTTATGAATCACCTGTAAGCTCCGCCCACTGAGCCACGCCCCGTCCTCCCTCGTAGTAGGCAAAGGAATTCCCGCCTTTTACCAGGATGATGGACAGCTTTCCAAAACGACACCACTGCGTTTACCGCCGATTCAGGTCGTGCGTTGTTGGTGCGCAGAAGCACGAGGACATCTCCACAAAGACGCACTAGTAACGATCACATTGCCAAAGGCACACAAAGTTGCTGGTGAGGTTTCCCCCGTGGCCCATCACGTAGTCTTAGTGTACAATATAAACGGGGCATATGAAAACATGCTAGGTAACGCTTACTGACTTACTCGTAGAAAATACTCCGGTTGGGTAGGCCATGATGCTCATTTTACAGAAACTAAACCTCAACAGGAAACACTTACAAATATAAACGTAGCAGGTGCCCCAGTTAAAGATCAGCTTCTGGAAAGGACAAGCCACCCTAACTCTTGGGCGTGGGAAAGATAAAGCAAGGCTGTGCGCTCATAGATTCCATAGCAGAAAACAATCTAGAATCCTTCCTGGAGGTGAATTGATGATGTACTGGAGCGTAATCTGTATCTGACTGTGACGCGCGGGTTCTATCTTCCTTTCCTGCAGACACAGAGCAGCTGGTTCTCCCTTTATGAATCACCTGTAAGCTCTGCCCGCTGAGCCACGCCCCGTCCACCCTCGTAGTAGGCAAAGGAATTCCCGCCTTTTACCAGGATGATGGACAGCTTTCCAAAACGACACCACTGCGTTTACCGCCGATTCAGGTCGTGCGTTGTTGGTGCGCAGAAGCACGAGGACATCTCCACAAAGACGCACTAGTAACAATCACATTGCCAAAGGCACACAAGGTTGCTGGTGAGGTTTCCCCCGTGGCCCATCACGTAGTCTTAGTGTACAATATACACAGGGCATATGAAAACATGCTAGGTAACGCTTACTGACTTACTCGTAGAAAATACTCCGGTTGGGTAGGCCATGATGCTCATTTTACAGAAACTAAACCTCAAAGGAAGCATTTACAAATATAAACGTAGCAGGTGCCCCAGTTGAAGCTCAGCTTCTGGAAAGGACAAGCCACCCTAACTTGGGCTTGGCAAAGATAAAGCAAGGCTGTGCGCTCATAGATTCCATAGCAGAAAAAGATCTAGAATCCTTCCTGGAGGTGAACTGATGATGTACTGGAGCGTAATCTGTATCTGACTGTGACGCGTGGGTTCTATCTTCCTCTCCTGCAGACACAGAGTAGCTGGTTCTCCCTTTATGAATCACCTGTAAGCTCCGCCCGCTGAGCCACGCCCCGTCCACCCTCGTAGTAGGCAAAGGAATTCCCGCCTTTTACCAGGATGATGGACAGCTTTCCAAAACGACACCACTGCGTTTTCCGCCGATTCAGGTCGTGCGTTGTTGATGCGCAGAAGCACGAGGACATCTCCACAAAGACGCACTAGTAACGATCACATTGCCAAAGGCACACAAGGTTGCTGGTGAGGTTTCCCCCGAGGCCCATCACGTAGTCTTAGTGTACAATATAAACGGGGCATATGAAAACATGCTAGGTAACGCTTACTGACTTACTCGTAGAAAATACTCCGTTGGGTAGGCCATGATGCTCATTTTACAGAAACTAAACCTCAACAGGAAGCACTTACAAATATAAACGTAGCAGGTGCCCCAGGTGAAGCTCAGCTTCTGGAAAGGACAAGCCACCCTAACTCTTGGGCGTGGGAAAGATAAAGCAAGGCTGTGCGCTCATAGATTCCATAGCAGAAAACAATCTAGAATCCTTCCTGGAGGTGAATTGATGATGTACTGGATCGTAATCTGTATCTGACTGTGACGCGCGGGTTCTATCTTCCTTTCCTGCAGACACAGAGCAGCTGGTTCTCCCTTTATGTAAGCTCCGCCCGCTGAGCCACGCCCCGTCCACCCTCGTAGTAGGCAAAGGAATTCCCGCCTTTTACCAGGATGATGGACAGCTTTCCAAAACGACACCACTGCGTTTACCGCCGATTTAGGTCGTGCGTTGTTGGTGCGCAGAAGCACGAGGACATCTCCACAAAGACGCACTAGTAACAATCACATTGCCAAAGGCACACAAGGTTGCTGGTGAGGTTTCCCCCGTGGCCCATCACGTAGTCTTAGTGTACAATATACACAGGGCATATGAAAACATGCTAGGTAACGCTTACTGACTTACTCGTAGAAAATACTCCGGTTGGGTAGGCCATGATGCTCATTTTACAGAAACTAAACCTCAACAGGAAGCACTTACAAATATAAACGTAGCAGGTGCCCCAGTTGAAGCTCAGCTTCTGGAAAGGACAAGCCACCCTAACTATTGGGCTTGGCAAAGATAAAGCAAGGCTGTGCGCTCAGAGATCCTATAGCAGAAAAAGATCTAGAATCCTTCCTGGAGGTGAATTGATGATGTACTGGAGCGTAATCTGTATCTGACTGTGACGCGCGGGTTCTATCTTCCTCTCCTGCAGACACAGAGTAGAAGGTTCTCCCTTTATGAATCACCTGTAAGCTCCGCCCACTGAGCCACGCCCCGTCCTCCCTCGTAGTAGGCAAAGGAATTCCCGCCTTTTACCAGGATGATGGACAGCTTTCCAAAACGACACCACTGCGTTTACCGCCGATTCAGGTCGTGCGTTGTTGGTGCGCAGAAGCACGAGGACATCTCCACAAAGACGCACTAGTAACAATCACATTGCCAAAGGCACACAAGGTTGCTGGTGAGGTTTCCCCCGTGGCCCATCACGTAGTCTTAGTGTACAATATAAACGGGGCATATGAAAACATGCTAGGTAACGCTTACTGACTTACTCGTAGAAAATACTCCGGTTGGGTAGGCCATGATGCTCATTTTACAGAAACTAAACCTCAAAGGAAGCATTTACAAATATAAACGTAGCAGGTGCCCCAGTTGAAGCTCAGCTTCTGGAAAGGACAAGCCACCCTAACTTGGGCTTGGCAAAGATAAAGCAAGGCTGTGCGCTCATAAATTCCATAGCAGAAAAAGATCTAGAATCCTTCCTGGAGGTGAACTGATGATGTACTGGAGCGTAATCTGTATCTGACTGTGATGCGCGGGTTCTATCTTCCTCTCCTGCAGACACAGAGTAGCTGGTTCTCCCTTTATGAATCACCTGTAAGCTCCGCCCGCTGAGCCACGCCCCGTCCACCCTCGTAGTAGGCAAAGGAATTCCCGCCTTTTACCAGGATGATGGACAGCTTTCCAAAACGACTCCACTGCGTTTACCGCCGATTCAGGTCGTGCGTTGTTGATGCGCAGAAGCACGAGGACATCTCCACAAAGACGCACTAGTAACGATCACATTGCCAAAGGCACACAAGGTTGCTGGTGAGGTTTCCCCCGAGGCCCATCACGTAGTCTTAGTGTACAATATAAACGGGGCATATGAAAACATGCTAGGTAACGCTTACTGACTTACTCGTAGAAAATACTCCGTTGGGTAGGCCATGATGCTCATTTTACAGAAACTAAACCTCAACAGGAAGCACTTACAAATATAAACGTAGCAGGTGCCCCAGTTAATGCTCAGCTTCTGGAAAGGACAAGCCACCCTAACTCTTGGGCGTGGGAAAGATAAAGCAAGGCTGTGCGCTCATAGATTCCATAGCAGAAAACAATCTAGAATCCTTCCTGGAGGTGAATTGATGATGTACTGGAGCGTAATCTGTATCTGACTGTGACGCGCGGGTTCTATCTTCCTCTCCTGCAGACACAGAGTAGAAGGTTCTCCCTTTATGAATCACCTGTAAGCTCCGCCCGCTGAGCCACGCCCCGTCCACCCTCGTAGTAGGCAAGGGAATTCCCGCCTTTTACCAGGATGATGGACAGCTTTCCAAAACGACACCACTGCGTTTACCGCCGATTCAGGTTGTGCGCAGAAGCACGAGGACATCTCCACAAAGACGCACTAGTAACGATCACATTGCCAAAGGCACACAAGGTTGCTGGAGACGTTTCCCCCGAGGCCCATCACGTAGTCTTAGTGTACAATATAAACGGGGCATATGAAAACATGCTAGGTAACGCTTACTGACTTACTCGTAGAAAATACTCCGTTGGGTAGGCCATGATGCTCATTTTACAGAAACTAAACCTCAAAGGAAGCATTTACAAATATAAACGTAGCAGGTGCCCCAGTTAAAGCTCAGCTTCTGGAAAGGACAAGCCACCCTAACTCTTGGGCGTGGGAAAGATAAAGCAAGGCTGTGCACTCATAGATTCCATAGCAGAAAACAATCTAGAATCCTTCCTGGAGGTGAATTGATGATGTACTGGAGCGTAATCTGTATCTGACAGTGACGCGCGGGTTCTATCTTCCTTTCCTGCAGACACAGAGCAGCTGGTTCTCCCTTTATGAATCACCTGTAAGCTCTGCCCGCTGAGCCACGCCCCGTCCACCCTCGTAGTAGGCAAAGGAATTCCCGCCTTTTACCAGGATGATGGACAGCTTTCCAAAACGACACCACTGCGTTTACCGCCGATTCAGGTCGTGCGTTGTTGGTGCGCAGAAGCACGAGGACATCTCCACAAAGACGCACTAGTAACAATCACATTGCCAAAGGCACACAAGGTTGCTGGTGAGGTTTCCCCCATGGCCCATCACGTAGTCTTAGTGTACAATATACACAGGGCATATGAAAACATGCTAGGTAACGCTTACTGACTTACTCGTAGAAAATACTCCGGTTGGGTAGGCCATGATGCTCATTTTACAGAAACTAAACCTCAAAGGAAGCATTTACAAATATAAACGTAGCAGGTGCCCCAGTTGAAGCTCAGCTTCTGGAAAGGACAAGCCACCCTAACTTGGGCTTGGCAAAGATAAAGCAAGGCTGTGCGCTCATAGATTCCATAGCAGAAAAAGATCTAGAATCCTTCCTGGAGGTGAACTGATGATGTACTTGAGCGTAATCTGTATCTGACTGTGACGCGTGGGTTCTATCTTCCTCTCCTGCAGACACAGAGTAGCTGGTTCTCCCTTTATGAATCACCTGTAAGCTCCGCCCGCTGAGCCACGCCCCGTCCACCCTCGTAGTATGCAAAGGAATTCCCGCCTTTTACCAGGATGATGGACAGCTTTCCAAAACGACACCACTGCGTTTACCGCCGATTCAGGTCGTGCGTTGTTGATGCGCAGAAGCACGAGGACATCTCCACAAAGACGCACTAGTAACGATCACATTGCCAAAGGCACACAAGGTTGCTGGTGAGGTTTCCCCCGAGGCCCATCACGTAGTCTTAGTGTACAATATAAACGGGGCATATGAAAACATGCTAGGTAACGCTTACTGACTTACTCGTAGAAAATACTCCGTTGGGTAGGCCATGATGCTCATTTTACAGAAACTAAACCTCAACAGGAAGCACTTACAAATATAAACGTAGCAGGTGCCCCAGTTGAAGCTCAGCTTCTGGAAAGGACAAGCCACCCTAACTATTGGGCTTGGCAAAGATAAAGCAAGGCTGTGCGCTCAGAGATCCTATAGCAGAAAAAGATCTAGAATCCTTCCTGGAGGTGAATTGATGATGTACTGGAGCGTAATCTGTATCTGACTGTGACGCGCGGGTTCTATCTTCCTCTCCTGCAGACACAGAGTAGAAGGTTCTCCCTTTATGAATCACCTGTAAGCTCCGCCCACTGAGCCACGCCCCGTCCTCCCTCGTAGTAGGCAAAGGAATTCCCGCCTTTTACCAGGATGATGGACAGCTTTCCAAAACGACACCACTGCGTTTACCGCCGATTCAGGTCGTGCGTTGTTGGTGCGCAGAAGCACGAGGACATCTCCACAAAGACGCACTAGTAACGATCACATTGCCAAAGGCACACAAAGTTGCTGGTGAGGTTTCCCCCGTGGCCCATCACGTAGTCTTAGTGTACAATATAAACGGGGCATATGAAAACATGCTAGGTAACGCTTACTGACTTACTCGTAGAAAATACTCCGGTTGGGTAGGCCATGATGCTCATTTTACAGAAACTAAACCTCAACAGGAAACACTTACAAATATAAACGTAGCAGGTGCCCCAGTTAAAGATCAGCTTCTGGAAAGGACAAGCCACCCTAACTCTTGGGCGTGGGAAAGATAAAGCAAGGCTGTGCGCTCATAGATTCCATAGCAGAAAACAATCTAGAATCCTTCCTGGAGGTGAATTGATGATGTACTGGAGCGTAATCTGTATCTGACTGTGACGCGCGGGTTCTATCTTCCTTTCCTGCAGACACAGAGCAGCTGGTTCTCCCTTTATGAATCACCTGTAAGCTCTGCCCGCTGAGCCACGCCCCGTCCACCCTCGTAGTAGGCAAAGGAATTCCCGCCTTTTACCAGGATGATGGACAGCTTTCCAAAACGACACCACTGCGTTTACCGCCGATTCAGGTCGTGCGTTGTTGGTGCGCAGAAGCACGAGGACATCTCCACAAAGACGCACTAGTAACAATCACATTGCCAAAGGCACACAAGGTTGCTGGTGAGGTTTCCCCCGTGGCCCATCACGTAGTCTTAGTGTACAATATACACAGGGCATATGAAAACATGCTAGGTAACGCTTACTGACTTACTCGTAGAAAATACTCCGGTTGGGTAGGCCATGATGCTCATTTTACAGAAACTAAACCTCAAAGGAAGCATTTACAAATATAAACGTAGCAGGTGCCCCAGTTGAAGCTCAGCTTCTGGAAAGGACAAGCCACCCTAACTTGGGCTTGGCAAAGATAAAGCAAGGCTGTGCGCTCATAGATTCCATAGCAGAAAAAGATCTAGAATCCTTCCTGGAGGTGAACTGATGATGTACTGGAGCGTAATCTGTATCTGACTGTGACGCGTGGGTTCTATCTTCCTCTCCTGCAGACACAGAGTAGCTGGTTCTCCCTTTATGAATCACCTGTAAGCTCCGCCCGCTGAGCCACGCCCCGTCCACCCTCGTAGTAGGCAAAGGAATTCCCGCCTTTTACCAGGATGATGGACAGCTTTCCAAAACGACACCACTGCGTTTTCCGCCGATTCAGGTCGTGCGTTGTTGATGCGCAGAAGCACGAGGACATCTCCACAAAGACGCACTAGTAACGATCACATTGCCAAAGGCACACAAGGTTGCTGGTGAGGTTTCCCCCGAGGCCCATCACGTAGTCTTAGTGTACAATATAAACGGGGCATATGAAAACATGCTAGGTAACGCTTACTGACTTACTCGTAGAAAATACTCCGTTGGGTAGGCCATGATGCTCATTTTACAGAAACTAAACCTCAACAGGAAGCACTTACAAATATAAACGTAGCAGGTGCCCCAGGTGAAGCTCAGCTTCTGGAAAGGACAAGCCACCCTAACTCTTGGGCGTGGGAAAGATAAAGCAAGGCTGTGCGCTCATAGATTCCATAGCAGAAAACAATCTAGAATCCTTCCTGGAGGTGAATTGATGATGTACTGGAGCGTAATCTGTATCTGACTGTGACGCGCGGGTTCTATCTTCCTTTCCTGCAGACACAGAGCAGCTGGTTCTCCCTTTATGTAAGCTCCGCCCGCTGAGCCACGCCCCGTCCACCCTCGTAGTAGGCAAAGGAATTCCCGCCTTTTACCAGGATGATGGACAGCTTTCCAAAACGACACCACTGCGTTTACCGCCGATTTAGGTCGTGCGTTGTTGGTGCGCAGAAGCACGAGGACATCTCCACAAAGACGCACTAGTAACAATCACATTGCCAAAGGCACACAAGGTTGCTGGTGAGGTTTCCCCCGTGGCCCATCACGTAGTCTTAGTGTACAATATACACAGGGCATATGAAAACATGCTAGGTAACGCTTACTGACTTACTCGTAGAAAATACTCCGGTTGGGTAGGCCATGATGCTCATTTTACAGAAACTAAACCTCAACAGGAAGCACTTACAAATATAAACGTAGCAGGTGCCCCAGTTGAAGCTCAGCTTCTGGAAAGGACAAGCCACCCTAACTATTGGGCTTGGCAAAGATAAAGCAAGGCTGTGCGCTCAGAGATCCTATAGCAGAAAAAGATCTAGAATCCTTCCTGGAGGTGAATTGATGATGTACTGGAGCGTAATCTGTATCTGACTGTGATGCGCGGGTTCTATCTTCCTCTCCTGCAGACACAGAGTAGAAGGTTCTCCCTTTATGAATCACCTGTAAGCTCCGCCCACTGAGCCACGCCCCGTCCTCCCTCGTAGTAGGCAAAGGAATTCCCGCCTTTTACCAGGATGATGGACAGCTTTCCAAAACGACACCACTGCGTTTACCGCCGATTCAGGTCGTGCGTTGTTGGTGCGCAGAAGCACGAGGACATCTCCACAAAGACGCACTAGTAACAATCACATTGCCAAAGGCACACAAGGTTGCTGGTGAGGTTTCCCCCGTGGCCCATCACGTAGTCTTAGTGTACAATATAAACGGGGCATATGAAAACATGCTAGGTAACGCTTACTGACTTACTCGTAGAAAATACTCCGGTTGGGTAGGCCATGATGCTCATTTTACAGAAACTAAACCTCAAAGGAAGCATTTACAAATATAAACGTAGCAGGTGCCCCAGTTGAAGCTCAGCTTCTGGAAAGGACAAGCCACCCTAACTTGGGCTTGGCAAAGATAAAGCAAGGCTGTGCGCTCATAAATTCCATAGCAGAAAAAGATCTAGAATCCTTCCTGGAGGTGAACTGATGATGTACTGGAGCGTAATCTGTATCTGACTGTGATGCGCGGGTTCTATCTTCCTCTCCTGCAGACACAGAGTAGCTGGTTCTCCCTTTATGAATCACCTGTAAGCTCCGCCCGCTGAGCCACGCCCCGTCCACCCTCGTAGTAGGCAAAGGAATTCCCGCCTTTTACCAGGATGATGGACAGCTTTCCAAAACGACTCCACTGCGTTTACCGCCGATTCAGGTCGTGCGTTGTTGATGCGCAGAAGCACGAGGACATCTCCACAAAGACGCACTAGTAACGATCACATTGCCAAAGGCACACAAGGTTGCTGGTGAGGTTTCCCCCGAGGCCCATCACGTAGTCTTAGTGTACAATATAAACGGGGCATATGAAAACATGCTAGGTAACGCTTACTGACTTACTCGTAGAAAATACTCCGTTGGGTAGGCCATGATGCTCATTTTACAGAAACTAAACCTCAACAGGAAGCACTTACAAATATAAACGTAGCAGGTGCCCCAGTTAATGCTCAGCTTCTGGAAAGGACAAGCCACCCTAACTCTTGGGCGTGGGAAAGATAAAGCAAGGCTGTGCGCTCATAGATTCCATAGCAGAAAACAATCTAGAATCCTTCCTGGAGGTGAATTGATGATGTACTGGAGCGTAATCTGTATCTGACTGTGACGCGCGGGTTCTATCTTCCTCTCCTGCAGACACAGAGTAGAAGGTTCTCCCTTTATGAATCACCTGTAAGCTCCGCCCGCTGAGCCACGCCCCGTCCACCCTCGTAGTAGGCAAGGGAATTCCCGCCTTTTACCAGGATGATGGACAGCTTTCCAAAACGACACCACTGCGTTTACCGCCGATTCAGGTTGTGCGCAGAAGCACGAGGACATCTCCACAAAGACGCACTAGTAACGATCACATTGCCAAAGGCACACAAGGTTGCTGGAGACGTTTCCCCCGAGGCCCATCACGTAGTCTTAGTGTACAATATAAACGGGGCATATGAAAACATGCTAGGTAACGCTTACTGACTTACTCGTAGAAAATACTCCGTTGGGTAGGCCATGATGCTCATTTTACAGAAACTAAACCTCAAAGGAAGCATTTACAAATATAAACGTAGCAGGTGCCCCAGTTGAAGCTCAGCTTCTGGAAAGGACAAGCCACCCTAACTCTTGGGCGTGGGAAAGATAAAGCAAGGCTGTGCACTCATAGATTCCATAGCAGAAAACAATCTAGAATCCTTCCTGGAGGTGAATTGATGATGTACTGGAGCGTAATCTGTATCTGACAGTGACGCGCGGGTTCTATCTTCCTTTCCTGCAGACACAGAGCAGCTGGTTCTCCCTTTATGAATCACCTGTAAGCTCTGCCCGCTGAGCCACGCCCCGTCCACCCTCGTAGTAGGCAAAGGAATTCCCGCCTTTTACCAGGATGATGGACAGCTTTCCAAAACGACACCACTGCGTTTAACGCCGATTCAGGTCGTGCGTTGTTGGTGCGCAGAAGCACGAGGACATCTCCACAAAGACGCACTAGTAACAATCACATTGCCAAAGGCACACAAGGTTGCTGGTGAGGTTTCCCCCATGGCCCATCACGTAGTCTTAGTGTACAATATACACAGGGCATATGAAAACATGCTAGGTAACGCTTACTGACTTACTCGTAGAAAATACTCCGGTTGGGTAGGCCATGATGCTCATTTTACAGAAACTAAACCTGAAAGGAAGCATTTACAAATATAAACGTAGCAGGTGCCCCAGTTGAAGCTCAGCTTCTGGAAAGGACAAGCCACCCTAACTTGGGCTTGGCAAAGATAAAGCAAGGCTGTGCGCTCATAGATTCCATAGCAGAAAAAGATCTAGAATCCTTCCTGGAGGTGAACTGATGATGTACTGGAGCGTAATCTGTATCTGACTGTGACGCGTGGGTTCTATCTTCCTCTCCTGCAGACACAGAGTAGCTGGTTCTCCCTTTATGAATCACCTGTAAGCTCCGCCCGCTGAGCCACGCCCCGTCCACCCTCGTAGTATGCAAAGGAATTCCCGCCTTTTACCAGGATGATGGACAGCTTTCCAAAACGACACCACTGCGTTTACCGCCGATTCAGGTCGTGCGTTGTTGATGCGCAGAAGCACGAGGACATCTCCACAAAGACGCACTAGTAACGATCACATTGCCAAAGGCACACAAGGTTGCTGGTGAGGTTTCCCCCGAGGCCCATCACGTAGTCTTAGTGTACAATATAAACGGGGCATATGAAAACATGCTAGGTAACGCTTACTGACTTACTCGTAGAAAATACTCCGTTGGGTAGGCCATGATGCTCATTTTACAGAAACTAAACCTCAACAGGAAGCACTTACAAATATAAACGTAGCAGGTGTCCCAGTTAAAGCTCAGCTTCTGGAAAGGACAAGCCACCCTAACTCTTGGGCTTGGCAAAGATAAAGCAAGGCTGTGCGCTCAGAGATCCTATAGCAGAAAAAGATCTAGAATCCTTCCTGGAGGTGAATTGATGATGTACTGGAGCGTAATCTGTATCTGACTGTGACGCGCGGGTTCTATCTTCCTCTCCTGCAGACACAGAGTAGAAGGTTCTCCCTTTATGAATCACCTGTAAGCTCCGCCCGCTGAGCCACGCCCCATCCACCCTCGTAGTAGGCAAGGGAATTCCCGCCTTTTACCAGGATGATGGACAGCTTTCCAAAACGACACCACTGCGTTTACCGCCGATTCAGGTTGTGCGCAGAAGCACTAGGACATCTCCACAAAGACGCACTAGTAACGATCACATTGCCAAAGGCACACAAGGTTGCTGGAGACGTTTCCCCCGAGGCCCATCACGTAGTCTTAGTGTACAATATAAACGGGGCATATGAAAACATGCTAGGTAACGCTTACTGACTTACTCGTAGAAAATACTCCGTTGGGTAGGCCATGATGCTCATTTTACAGAAACTAAACCTCAAAGGAAGCATTTACAAATATAAACGTAGCAGGTGCCCCAGTTGAAGCTCAGCTTCTGGAAAGGACAAGCCACCCTAACTCTTGGGCGTGGGAAAGATAAAGCAAGGCTGTGCGCTCATAGATTCCATAGCAGAAAACAATCTAGAATCCTTCCTGGAGGTGAATTGATGATGTACTGGAGCGTAATCTGTATCTGACTGTGACGCGCGGGTTCTATCTTCCTTTCCTGCAGACACAGAGCAGCTGGTTCTCCCTTTATGAATCACCTGTAAGCTCTGCCCGCTGAGCCACGCCCCGTCCACCCTCGTAGTAGGCAAAGGAATTCCCGCCTTTTACCAGGATGATGGACAGCTTTCCAAAACGACACCACTGCGTTTACCGCCGATTCAGGTCGTGCGTTGTTGGTGCGCAGAAGCACGAGGACATCTCCACAAAGACGCACTAGTAACAATCATATTGCCAAAGGCACACAAGGTTGCTGGTGAGGTTTCCCCCGTGGCCCATCACGTAGTCTTAGTGTACAATATACACAGGGCATATGAAAACATGCTAGGTAACGCTTACTGACTTACTCGTAGAAAATACTCCGGTTGGGTAGGCCATGATGCTCATTTTACAGAAACTAAACCTCAAAGGAAGCATTTACAAATATAAACGTAGCAGGTGCCCCAGTTGAAGCTCAGCTTCTGGAAAGGACAAGCCACCCTAACTTGGGCTTGGCAAAGATAAAGCAAGGCTGTGCGCTCATAGATTCCATAGCAGAAAAAGATCTAGAATCCTTCCTGGAGGTGAACTGATGATGTACTGGAGCGTAATCTGTATCTGACTGTGACGCGTGGGTTCTATCTTCCTCTCCTGCAGACACAGAGTAGCTGGTTCTCCCTTTATGAATCACCTGTAAGCTCCGCCCGCTGAGCCACGCCCCGTCCACCCTCGTAGTAGGCAAAGGAATTCCCGCCTTTTACCAGGATGATGGACAGCTTTCCAAAACGACACCACTGCGTTTACCGCCGATTCAGGTCGTGCGTTGTTGATGCGCAGAAGCACGAGGACATCTCCACAAAGACGCACTAGTAACGATCACATTGCCAAAGGCACACAAGGTTGCTGGTGAGGTTTCCCCCGAGGCCCATCACGTAGTCTTAATGTACAATATAAACGGGGCATATGAAAACATGCTAGGTAACGCTTACTGACTTACTCGTAGAAAATACTCCGTTGGGTAGGCCATGATGCTCATTTTACAGAAACTAAACCTCAACAGGAAGCACTTACAAATATAAACGTAGCAGGTGCCCCAGTTGAAGCTCAGCTTCTGGAAAGGACAAGCCACCCTAACTATTGGGCTTGGCAAAGATAAAGCAAGGCTGTGTGCTCAGAGATCCTATAGCAGAAAAAGATCTAGAATCCTTCCTGGAGGTGAATTGATGATGTACTGGAGCGTAATCTGTATCTGACTGAGACGCGCGGGTTCTATCTTCCTCTCCTGCAGACACAGAGTAGAAGGTTCTCCCTTTATGAATCACCTGTAAGCTCCGCCCACTGAGCCACGCCCCGTCCTCCCTCGTAGTAGGCAAAGGAATTCCCGCCTTTTACCAGGATGATGGACAGCTTTCCAAAACGACACCACTGCGTTTACCGCCGATTCAGGTCGTGCGTTGTTGGTGCGCAGAAGCACGAGGACATCTCCACAAAGACGCACTAGTAACGATCACATTGCCAAAGGCACACAAAGTTGCTGGTGAGGTTTCCCCCGAGGCCCATCACGTAGTCTTAGTGTACAATATAAACGGGGCATATGAAAACATGCTAGGTAACGCTTACTGACTTACTCGTAGAAAATACTCCGGTTGGGTAGGCCATGATGCTCATTTTACAGAAACTAAACCTCAACAGGAAGCACTTACAAATATAAACGTAGCAGGTGCCCCAGTTAAAGCTCAGCTTCTGGAAAGGACAAGCCACCCTAACTCTTGGGCGTGGGAAAGATAAAGCAAGGCTGTGCGCTCATAGATTCCATAGCAGAAAACAATCTAGAATCCTTCCTGGAGGTGAATTGATGATGTACTGGAGCGTAATCTGTATCTGACTGTGACGCGCGGGTTCTATCTTCCTCTCCTGCAGACACAGAGTAGAAGGTTCTCCCTTTATGAATCACCTGTAAGCTCTGCCCGCTGAGCCACGCCCCGTCCACCCTCGTAGTAGGCAAGGGAATTCCCGCCTTTTACCAGGATGATGGACAGCTTTCCAAAACGACACCACTGCGTTTACCGCCGATTCAGGTCGTGCGTTGTTGGTGCGCAGAAGCACGAGGACATCTCCACAAAGACGCACTAGTAACAATCACATTGCCAAAGGCACACAAGGTTGCTGGTGAGGTTTCCCCCGTGGCCCATCACGTAGTCTTAGTGTACAATATAAACGGGGCATATGAAAACATGCTAGGTAACGCTTACTGACTTACTCGTAGAAAATACTCCGGTTGGGTAGGCCATGATGCTCATTTTACAGAAACTAAACCTCAACAGGAAACACTTACAAATATAAACGTAGCAGGTGCCCCAGTTAAAGATCAGCTTCTGGAAAGGACAAGCCACCCTAACTCTTGGGCGTGGGAAAGATAAAGCAAGGCTGTGCGCTCATAGATTCCATAGCAGAAAACAATCTAGAATCCTTCCTGGAGGTGAATTGATGATGTACTGGAGCGTAATCTGTATCTGACTGTGACGCGCGGGTTCTATCTTCCTTTCCTGCAGACACAGAGCAGCTGGTTCTCCCTTTATGAATCACCTGTAAGCTCTGCCCGCTGAGCCACGCCCCGTCCACCCTCGTAGTAGGCAAAGGAATTCCCGCCTTTTACCAGGATGATGGACAGCTTTCCAAAACGACACCACTGCGTTTACCGCCGATTCAGGTCGTGCGTTGTTGGTGCGCAGAAGCACGAGGACATCTCCACAAAGACGCACTAGTAACAATCACATTGCCAAAGGCACACAAGGTTGCTGGTGAGGTTTCCCCCGTGGCCCATCACGTAGTCTTAGTGTACAATATACACAGGGCATATGAAAACATGCTAGGTAACGCTTACTGACTTACTCGTAGAAAATACTCCGGATGGGTAGGCCATGATGCTCATTTTACAGAAACTAAACCTCAAAGGAATCATTTACAAATATAAACGTAGCAGGTGCCCCAGTTGAAGCTCAGCTTCTGGAAAGGACAAGCCACCCTAACTTGGGCTTGGCAAAGATAAAGCAAGGCTGTGCGCTCATAGATTCCATAGCAGAAAAAGATCTAGAATCCTTCCTGGAGGTGAACTGATGATGTACTGGAGCGTAATCTGTATCTGACTGTGACGCGTGGGTTCTATCTTCCTCTCCTGCAGACACAGAGTAGCTGGTTCTCCCTTTATGAATCACCTGTAAGCTCCGCCCGCTGAGCCACGCCCCGTCCACCCTCGTAGTAGGCAAAGGAATTCCCGCCTTTTACCAGGATGATGGACAGCTTTCCAAAACGACACCACTGCGTTTACCGCCGATTCAGGTCGTGCGTTGTTGATGCGCAGAAGCACGAGGACATCTCCACAAAGACGCACTAGTAACGATCACATTGCCAAAGGCACACAAGGTTGCTGGTGAGGTTTCCCCCGAGGCCCATCACGTAGTCTTAGTGTACAATATAAACGGGGCATATGAAAACATGCTAGGTAACGCTTACTGACTTACTCGTAGAAAATACTCCGTTGGGTAGGCCATGATGCTCATTTTACAGAAACTAAACCTCAACAGGAAGCACTTACAAATATAAACGTAGCAGGTGCCCCAGGTGAAGCTCAGCTTCTGGAAAGGACAAGCCACCCTAACTCTTGGGCGTGGGAAAGATAAAGCAAGGCTGTGCGCTCATAGATTCCATAGCAGAAAACAATCTAGAATCCTTCCTGGAGGTGAATTGATGATGTACTGGAGCGTAATCTGTATCTGACTGTGACGCGCGGGTTCTATCTTCCTTTCCTGCAGACACAGAGCAGCTGGTTCTCCCTTTATGTAAGCTCCGCCCGCTGAGCCACGCCCCGTCCACCCTCGTAGTAGGCAAAGGAATTCCCGCCTTTTACCAGGATGATGGACAGCTTTCCAAAACGACACCACTGCGTTTACCGCCGATTCAGGTCGTGCGTTGTTGGTGCGCAGAAGCACGAGGACATCTCCACAAAGACGCACTAGTAACGATCACATTGCCAAAGGCACACAAAGTTGCTGGTGAGGTTTCCCCCGTGGCCCATCACGTAGTCTTAGTGTACAATATAAACGGGGCATATGAAAACATGCTAGGTAACGCTTACTGACTTACTCGTAGAAAATACTCCGTTGGGTAGGCCATGATGCTCATTTTACAGAAACTAAACCTCAACAGGAAGCACTTACAAATATAAACGTAGCAGGTGCCCCAGTTGAAGCTCAGCTTCTGGAAAGGACAAGCCACCCTAACTTGGGCTTGGCAAAGATAAAGCAAGGCTGTGCGCTCATAGATTCCATAGCAGAAAAAGATCTAGAATCCTTCCTGGAGGTGAACTGATGATGTACTGGAGCGTAATCTGTATCTGACTGTGACGCGTGGGTTCTATCTTCCTCTCCTGCAGACACAGAGTAGCTGGTTCTCCCTTTATGAATCACCTGTAAGCTCCGCCCGCTGAGCCACGCCCCGTCCACCCTCGTAGTAGGCAAAGGAATTCCCGCCTTTTACCAGGATGATGGACAGCTTTCCAAAACGACACCACTGCGTTTACCGCCGATTCAGGTCGTGCGTTGTTGATGCGCAGAAGCACGAGGACATCTCCACAAAGACGCACTAGTAACGATCACATTGCCAAAGGCACACAAGGTTGCTGGTGAGGTTTCCCCCGAGGCCCATCACGTAGTCTTAGTGTACAATATAAACGGGGCATATGAAAACATGCTAGGTAACGCTTACTGACTTACTCGTAGAAAATACTCCGTTGGGTAGGCCATGATGCTCATTTTACAGAAACTAAACCTCAACAGGAAGCACTTACAAATATAAACGTAGCAGGTGCCCCAGGTGAAGCTCAGCTTCTGGAAAGGACAAGCCACCCTAACTCTTGGGCGTGGGAAAGATAAAGCAAGGCTGTGCGCTCATAGATTCCATAGCAGAAAACAATCTAGAATCCTTCCTGGAGGTGAATTGATGATGTACTGGAGCGTAATCTGTATCTGACTGTGACGCGCGGGTTCTATCTTCCTTTCCTGCAGACACAGAGCAGCTGGTTCTCCCTTTATGTAAGCTCCGCCCGCTGAGCCACGCCCCGTCCACCCTCGTAGTAGGCAAAGGAATTCCCGCCTTTTACCAGGATGATGGACAGCTTTCCAAAACGACACCACTGCGTTTACCGCCGATTTAGGTCGTGCGTTGTTGGTGCGCAGAAGCACGAGGACATCTCCACAAAGACGCACTAGTAACAATCACATTGCCAAAGGCACACAAGGTTGCTGGTGAGGTTTCCCCCGTGGCCCATCACGTAGTCTTAGTGTACAATATACACAGGGCATATGAAAACATGCTAGGTAACGCTTACTGACTTACTCGTAGAAAATACTCCGGTTGGGTAGGCCATGATGCTCATTTTACAGAAACTAAACCTCAACAGGAAGCACTTACAAATATAAACGTAGCAGGTGCCCCAGTTGAAGCTCAGCTTCTGGAAAGGACAAGCCACCCTAACTATTGGGCTTGGCAAAGATAAAGCAAGGCTGTGCGCTCAGAGATCCTATAGCAGAAAAAGATCTAGAATCCTTCCTGGAGGTGAATTGATGATGTACTGGAGCGTAATCTGTATCTGACTGTGACGCGCGGGTTCTATCTTCCTCTCCTGCAGACACAGAGTAGAAGGTTCTCCCTTTATGAATCACCTGTAAGCTCCGCCCACTGAGCCACGCCCCGTCCTCCCTCGTAGTAGGCAAAGGAATTCCCGCCTTTTACCAGGATGATGGACAGCTTTCCAAAACGACACCACTGCGTTTACCGCCGATTCAGGTCGTGCGTTGTTGGTGCGCAGAAGCACGAGGACATCTCCACAAAGACGCACTAGTAACAATCACATTGCCAAAGGCACACAAGGTTGCTGGTGAGGTTTCCCCCGTGGCCCATCACGTAGTCTTAGTGTACAATATAAACGGGGCATATGAAAACATGCTAGGTAACGCTTACTGACTTACTCGTAGAAAATACTCCGGTTGGGTAGGCCATGATGCTCATTTTACAGAAACTAAACCTCAAAGGAAGCATTTACAAATATAAACGTAGCAGGTGCCCCAGTTGAAGCTCAGCTTCTGGAAAGGACAAGCCACCCTAACTTGGGCTTGGCAAAGATAAAGCAAGGCTGTGCGCTCATAAATTCCATAGCAGAAAAAGATCTAGAATCCTTCCTGGAGGTGAACTGATGATGTACTGGAGCGTAATCTGTATCTGACTGTGATGCGCGGGTTCTATCTTCCTCTCCTGCAGACACAGAGTAGCTGGTTCTCCCTTTATGAATCACCTGTAAGCTCCGCCCGCTGAGCCACGCCCCGTCCACCCTCGTAGTAGGCAAAGGAATTCCCGCCTTTTACCAGGATGATGGACAGCTTTCCAAAACGACACCACTGCGTTTACCGACGATTCAGGTCGTGCGTTGTTGATGCGCAGAAGCACGAGGACATCTCCACAAAGACGCACTAGTAACGATCACATTGCCAAAGGCACACAAGGTTGCTGGTGAGGTTTCCCCCGAGGCCCATCACGTAGTCTTAGTGTACAATATAAACGGGGCATATGAAAACATGCTAGGTAACGCTTACTGACTTACTCGTAGAAAATACTCCGTTGGGTAGGCCATGATGCTCATTTTACAGAAACTAAACCTCAACAGGAAGCACTTACAAATATAAACGTAGCAGGTGCCCCAGTTAATGCTCAGCTTCTGGAAAGGACAAGCCACCCTAACTCTTGGGCGTGGGAAAGATAAAGCAAGGCTGTGCGCTCATAGATTCCATAGCAGAAAACAATCTAGAATCCTTCCTGGAGGTGAATTGATGATGTACTGGAGCGTAATCTGTATCTGACTGTGACGCGCGGGTTCTATCTTCCTCTCCTGCAGACACAGAGTAGAAGGTTCTCCCTTTATGAATCACCTGTAAGCTCCGCCCGCTGAGCCACGCCCCGTCCACCCTCGTAGTAGGCAAGGGAATTCCCGCCTTTTACCAGGATGATGGACAGCTTTCCAAAACGACACCACTGCGTTTACCGCCGATTCAGGTTGTGCGCAGAAGCACGAGGACATCTCCACAAAGACGCACTAGTAACGATCACATTGCCAAAGGCACACAAGGTTGCTGGAGACGTTTCCCCCGAGGCCCATCACGTAGTCTTAGTGTACAATATAAACGGGGCATATGAAAACATGCTAGGTAACGCTTACTGACTTACTCGTAGAAAATACTCCGTTGGGTAGGCCATGATGCTCATTTTACAGAAACTAAACCTCAAAGGAAGCATTTACAAATATAAACGTAGCAGGTGCCCCAGTTGAAGCTCAGCTTCTGGAAAGGACAAGCCACCCTAACTCTTGGGCGTGGGAAAGATAAAGCAAGGCTGTGCACTCATAGATTCCATAGCAGAAAACAATCTAGAATCCTTCCTGGAGGTGAATTGATGATGTACTGGAGCGTAATCTGTATCTGACAGTGACGCGCGGGTTCTATCTTCCTTTCCTGCAGACACAGAGCAGCTGGTTCTCCCTTTATGAATCACCTGTAAGCTCCGCCCGCTGAGCCACGCCCCGTCCACCCTCGTAGTAGGCAAGGGAATTCCCGCCTTTTACCAGGATGATGGACAGCTTTCCAAAACGACACCACTGCGTTTACCGCCGATTCAGGTCGTGCGTTGTTGGTGCGCAGAAGCACGAGGACATCTCCACAAAGACGCACTAGTAACAATCACATTGCCAAAGGCACACAAGGTTGCTGGTGAGGTTTCCCCCGTGGCCCATCACGTAGTCTTAGTGTACAATATAAACGGGGCATATGAAAACATGCTAGGTAACGCTTACTGACTTACTCGTAGAAAATACTCCGGTTGGGTAGGCCATGATGCTCATTTTACAGAAACTAAACCTCAAAGGAAGCATTTACAAATATAAACGTAGCAGGTGCCCCAGTTGAAGCTCAGCTTCTGGAAAGGACAAGCCACCCTAACTTGGGCTTGGCAAAGATAAAGCAAGGCTGTGCGCTCATAGATTCCATAGCAGAAAAAGATCTAGAATCCTTCCTGGAGGTGAACTGATGATGTACTGGAGCGTAATCTGTATCTGACTGTGACGCGTGGGTTCTATCTTCCTCTCCTGCAGACACAGAGTAGCTGGTTCTCCCTTTATGAATCACCTGTAAGCTCCGCCCGCTGAGCCACGCCCCGTCCACCCTCGTAGTAGGCAAAGGAATTCCCGCCTTTTACCAGGATGATGGACAGCTTTCCAAAACGACACCACTGCGTTTACCGCCGATTCAGGTCGTGCGTTGTTGATGCGCAGAAGCACGAGGACATCTCCACAAAGACGCACTAGTAACGATCACATTGCCAAAGGCACACAAGGTTGCTGGTGAGGTTTCCCCCGAGGCCCATCACGTAGTCTTAGTGTACAATATAAACGGGGCATATGAAAACATGCTAGGTAACGCTTACTGACTTACTCGTAGAAAATACTCCGTTGGGTAGGCCATGATGCTCATTTTACAGAAACTAAACCTCAACAGGAAGCACTTACAAATATAAACGTAGCAGGTGCCCCAGTTGAAGCTCAGCTTCTGGAAAGGACAAGCCACCCTAACTATTGGGCTTGGCAAAGATAAAGCAAGGCTGTGCGCTCAGAGATCCTATAGCAGAAAAAGATCTAGAATCCTTCCTGGAGGTGAATTGATGATGTACTGGAGCGTAATCTGTATCTGACTGTGACGCGCGGGTTCTATCTTCCTCTCCTGCAGACACAGAGTAGAAGGTTCTCCCTTTATGAATCACCTGTAAGCTCCGCCCACTGAGCCACGCCCCGTCCTCCCTCGTAGTAGGCAAAGGAATTCCCGCCTTTTACCAGGATGATGGACAGCTTTCCAAAACGACACCACTGCGTTTACCGCCGATTCAGGTCGTGCGTTGTTGGTGCGCAGAAGCACGAGGACATCTCCACAAAGACGCACTAGTAACAATCACATTGCCAAAGGCACACAAGGTTGCTGGTGAGGTTTCCCCCGTGGCCCATCACGTAGTCTTAGTGTACAATATAAACGGGGCATATGAAAACATGCTAGGTAACGCTTACTGACTTACTCGTAGAAAATACTCCGGTTGGGTAGGCCATGATGCTCATTTTACAGAAACTAAACCTCAAAGGAAGCATTTACAAATATAAACGTAGCAGGTGCCCCAGTTGAAGCTCAGCTTCTGGAAAGGACAAGCCACCCTAACTTGGGCTTGGCAAAGATAAAGCAAGGCTGTGCGCTCATAGATTCCATAGCAGAAAAAGAACTAGAATCCTTCCTGGAGGTGAACTGATGATGTACTGGAGCGTAATCTGTATCTGACAGTGACGCGCGGGTTCTATCTTCCTTTCCTGCAGACACAGAGCAGCTGGTTCTCCCTTTATGAATCACCTGTAAGCTCTGCCCGCTGAGCCACGCCCCGTCCACCCTCGTAGTAGGCAAAGGAATTCCCGCCTTTTACCAGGATGATGGACAGCTTTCCAAAACGACACCACTGCGTTTACCGCCGATTCAGGTCGTGCGTTGTTGGTGCGCAGAAGCACAAGGACATCTCCACAAAGACGCACTAGTAACAATCACATTGCCAAAGGCACACAAGGTTGCTGGTGAGGTTTCCCCCGTGGCCCATCACGTAGTCTTAGTGTACAATATACACAGGGCATATGAAAACATGCTAGGTAACGCTTACTGACTTACTCGTAGAAAATACTCCGGTTGGGTAGGCCATGATGCTCATTTTACAGAAACTAAACCTCAAAGGAAGCATTTACAAATATAAACGTAGCAGGTGCCCCAGTTGAAGCTCAGCTTCTGGAAAGGACAAGCCACCCTAACTTGGGCTTGGCAAAGATAAAGCAAGGCTGTGCGCTCATAGATTCCATAGCAGAAAAAGATCTAGAATCCTTCCTGGAGGTGAACTGATGATGTACTGGAGCGTAATCTGTATCTGACTGTGACGCGTGGGTTCTATCTTCCTCTCCTGCAGACACAGAGTAGCTGGTTCTCCCTTTATGAATCACCTGTAAGCTCCGCCCGCTGAGCCACGCCCCGTCCACCCTCGTAGTAGGCAAAGGAATTCCCGCCTTTTACCAGGATGATGGACAGCTTTCCAAAACGACACCACTGCGTTTACCGCCGATTCAGGTCGTGCGTTGTTGATGCGCAGAAGCACGAGGACATCTCCACAAAGACGCACTAGTAACGATCACATTGCCAAAGGCACACAAGGTTGCTGGTGAGGTTTCCCCCGAGGCCCATCACGTAGTCTTAGTGTACAATATAAACGGGGCATATGAAAACATGCTAGGTAACGCTTACTGACTTACTCGTAGAAAATACTCCGTTGGGTAGGCCATGATGCTCATTTTACAGAAACTAAACCTCAACAGGAAGCACTTACAAATATAAACGTAGCAGGTGCCCCAGTTGAAGCTCAGCTTCTGGAAAGGACAAGCCACCCTAACTATTGGGCTTGGCAAAGATAAAGCAAGGCTGTGCGCTCAGAGATCCTATAGCAGAAAAAGATCTAGAATCCTTCCTGGAGGTGAATTGATGATGTACTGGAGCGTAATCTGTATCTGACTGTGACGCGCGGGTTCTATCTTCCTCTCCTGCAGACACAGAGTAGAAGGTTCTCCCTTTATGAATCACCTGTAAGCTCCGCCCACTGAGCCACGCCCCGTCCTCCCTCGTAGTAGGCAAAGGAATTCCCGCCTTTTACCAGGATGATGGACAGCTTTCCAAAACGACACCACTGCGTTTACCGCCGATTCAGGTCGTGCGTTGTTGGTGCGCAGAAGCACGAGGACATCTCCACAAAGACGCACTAGTAACAATCACATTGCCAAAGGCACACAAGGTTGCTGGTGAGGTTTCCCCCGTGGCCCATCACGTAGTCTTAGTGTACAATATAAACGGGGCATATGAAAACATGCTAGGTAACGCTTACTGACTTACTCGTAGAAAATACTCCGGTTGGGTAGGCCATGATGCTCATTTTACAGAAACTAAACCTCAAAGGAAGCATTTACAAATATAAACGTAGCAGGTGCCCCAGTTGAAGCTCAGCTTCTGGAAAGGACAAGCCACCCTAACTTGGGCTTGGCAAAGATAAAGCAAGGCTGTGCGCTCATAGATTCCATAGCAGAAAAAGAACTAGAATCCTTCCTGGAGGTGAACTGATGATGTACTGGAGCGTAATCTGTATCTGACTGTGACGCGCGGGTTCTATCTTCCTCTCCTGCAGACACAGAGTAGCTGGTTCTCCCTTTATGAATCACCTGTAAGCTCCGCCCGCTGAGCCACGCCCCGTCCACCCTCGTAGTAGGCAAAGGAATTCCCGCCTTTTACCAGGATGATGGACAGCTTTCCAAAACGACACCACTGCGTTTACCGCCGATTCAGGTCGTGCGTTGTTGATGCGCAGAAGCACGAGGACATCTCCACAAAGACGCACTAGTAACGATCACATTGCCAAAGGCACACAAGGTTGCTGGTGAGGTTTCCCCCGAGGCCCATCACGTAGTCTTAGTGTACAATATAAACGGGGCATATGAAAACATGCTAGGTAACGCTTACTGACTTACTCGTAGAAAATACTCCGTTGGGTAGGCCATGATGCTCATTTTACAGAAACTAAACCTCAACAGGAAGCACTTACAAATATAAACGTAGCAGGTGCCCCAGTTGAAGCTCAGCTTCTGGAAAGGACAAGCCACCCTAACTATTGGGCTTGGCAAAGATAAAGCAAGGCTGTGCGCTCAGAGATCCTATAGCAGAAAAAGATCTAGAATCCTTCCTGGAGGTGAATTGATGATGTACTGGAGCGTAATCTGTATCTGACTGTGACGCGCGGGTTCTATCTTCCTCTCCTGCAGACACAGAGTAGAAGGTTCTCCCTTTATGAATCACCTGTAAGCTCCGCCCGCTGAGCCACGCCCCGTCCACCCTCGTAGTAGGCAAAGGAATTCCCGCCTTTTACCAGGATGATGGACAGCTTTCCAAAACGACACCACTGCGTTTACCGCCGATTCAGGTCGTGCGTTGTTGATGCGCAGAAGCACGAGGACATCTCCACAAAGACGCACTAGTAACGATCACATTGCCAAAGGCACACAAGGTTGCTGGTGAGGTTTCCCCCGAGGCCCATCACGTAGTCTTAGTGTACAATATAAACGGGGCATATGAAAACATGCTAGGTAACGCTTACTGACTTACTCGTAGAAAATACTCCGTTGGGTAGGCCATGATGCTCATTTTACAGAAACTAAACCTCAACAGGAAGCACTTACAAATATAAACGTAGCAGGTGCCCCAGTTGAAGCTCAGCTTCTGGAAAGGACAAGCCACCCTAACTATTGGGCTTGGCAAAGATAAAGCAAGGCTGTGCGCTCAGAGATCCTATAGCAGAAAAAGATCTAGAATCCTTCCTGGAGGTGAATTGATGATGTACTGGAGCGTAATCTGTATCTGACTGTGACGCGCGGGTTCTATCTTCCTCTCCTGCAGACACAGAGTAGAAGGTTCTCCCTTTATGAATCACCTGTAAGCTCCGCCCACTGAGCCACGCCCCGTCCTCCCTCGTAGTAGGCAAAGGAATTCCCGCCTTTTACCAGGATGATGGACAGCTTTCCAAAACGACACCACTGCGTTTACCGCCGATTCAGGTCGTGCGTTGTTGGTGCGCAGAAGCACGAGGACATCTCCACAAAGACGCACTAGTAACAATCACATTGCCAAAGGCACACAAGGTTGCTGGTGAGGTTTCCCCCGTGGCCCATCACGTAGTCTTAGTGTACAATATAAACGGGGCATATGAAAACATGCTAGGTAACGCTTACTGACTTACTCGTAGAAAATACTCCGGTTGGGTAGGCCATGATGCTCATTTTACAGAAACTAAACCTCAAAGGAAGCATTTACAAATATAAACGTAGCAGGTGCCCCAGTTGAAGCTCAGCTTCTGGAAAGGACAAGCCACCCTAACTTGGGCTTGGCAAAGATAAAGCAAGGCTGTGCGCTCATAGATTCCATAGCAGAAAAAGAACTAGAATCCTTCCTGGAGGTGAACTGATGATGTACTGGAGCGTAATCTGTATCTGACTGTGACGCGCGGGTTCTATCTTCCTCTCCTGCAGACACAGAGTAGCTGGTTCTCCCTTTATGAATCACCTGTAAGCTCCGCCCGCTGAGCCACGCCCCGTCCACCCTCGTAGTAGGCAAAGGAATTCCCGCCTTTTACCAGGATGATGGACAGCTTTACAAAACGACACCACTGCGTTTACCGCCGATTCAGGTCGTGCGTTGTTGGTGCGCAGAAGCACGAGGACATCTCCACAAAGACGCACTAGTAACGATCACATTGCCAAAGGCACACAAAGTTGCTGGTGAGGTTTCCCCCGAGGCCCATCACGTAGTCTTAGTGTACAATATAAACGGGGCATATGAAAACATGCTAGGTAACGCTTACTGACTTACTCGTAGAAAATACTCCGGTTGGGTAGGCCATGATGCTCATTTTACAGAAACTAAACCTCAACAGGAAGCACTTACAAATATAAACGTAGCAGGTGCCCCAGTTAAAGCTCAGCTTCTGGAAAGGACAAGCCACCCTAACTCTTGGGCGTGGGAAAGATAAAGCAAGGCTGTGCGCTCATAGATTCCATAGCAGAAAACAATCTAGAATCCTTCCTGGAGGTGAATTGATGATGTACTGGAGCGTAATCTGTATCTGACTGTGACGCGCGGGTTCTATCTTCCTCTCCTGCAGACACAGAGTAGAAGGTTCTCCCTTTATGAATCACCTGTAAGCTCCGCCCGCTGAGCCACGCCCCGTCCACCCTCGTAGTAGGCAAGGGAATTCCCGCCTTTTACCAGGATGATGGACAGCTTTCCAAAACGACACCACTGCGTTTACCGCCGATTCAGGTCGTGCGTTGTTGGTGCGCAGAAGCACGAGGACATCTCCACAAAGACGCACTAGTAACAATCACATTGCCAAAGGCACACAAGGTTGCTGGTGAGGTTTCCCCCGTGGCCCATCACGTAGTCTTAGTGTACAATATACACAGGGCATATGAAAACATGCTAGGTAACGCTTACTGACTTACTCGTAGAAAATACTCCGGTTGGGTAGGCCATGATGCTCATTTTACAGAAACTAAACCTCAAAGGAAGCATTTACAAATATAAACGTAGCAGGTGCCCCAGTTGAAGCTCAGCTTCTGGAAAGGACAAGCCACCCTAACTTGGGCTTGGCAAAGATAAAGCAAGGCTGTGCGCTCATAGATTCCATAGCAGAAAAAGATCTAGAATCCTTCCTGGAGGTGAACTGATGATGTACTGGAGCGTAATCTGTATCTGACTGTGACGCGTGGGTTCTATCTTCCTCTCCTGCAGACACAGAGTAGCTGGTTCTCCCTTTATGAATCACCTGTAAGCTCCGCCCGCTGAGCCACGCCCCGTCCACCCTCGTAGTAGGCAAAGGAATTCCCGCCTTTTACCAGGATGATGGACAGCTTTCCAAAACGACACCACTGCGTTTACCGCCGATTCAGGTCGTGCGTTGTTGATGCGCAGAAGCACGAGGACATCTCCACAAAGACGCACTAGTAACGATCACATTGCCAAAGGCACACAAGGTTGCTGGTGAGGTTTCCCCCGAGGCCCATCACGTAGTCTTAGTGTACAATATAAACGGGGCATATGAAAACATGCTAGGTAACGCTTTCTGACTTACTCGTAGAAAATACTCCGTTGGGTAGGCCATGATGCTCATTTTACAGAAACTAAACCTCAACAGGAAGCACTTACAAATATAAACGTAGCAGGTGCCCCAGTTGAAGCTCAGCTTCTGGAAAGGACAAGCCACCCTAACTATTGGGCTTGGCAAAGATAAAGCAAGGCTGTGCGCTCAGAGATCCTATAGCAGAAAAAGATCTAGAATCCTTCCTGGAGGTGAATTGATGATGTACTGGAGCGTAATCTGTATCTGACTGTGACGCGCGGGTTCTATCTTCCTCTCCTGCAGACACAGAGTAGAAGGTTCTCCCTTTATGAATCACCTGTAAGCTCCGCCCACTGAGCCACGCCCCGTCCTCCCTCGTAGTAGGCAAAGGAATTCCCGCCTTTTACCAGGATGATGGACAGCTTTCCAAAACGACACCACTGCGTTTACCGCCGATTCAGGTCGTGCGTTGTTGGTGCGCAGAAGCACGAGGACATCTCCACAAAGACGCACTAGTAACAATCACATTGCCAAAGGCACACGAGGTTGCTGGTGAGGTTTCCCCCGTGGCCCATCACGTAGTCTTAGTGTACAATATAAACGGGGCATATGAAAACATGCTAGGTAACGCTTACTGACTTACTCGTAGAAAATACTCCGGTTGGGTAGGCCATGATGCTCATTTTACAGAAACTAAACCTCAAAGGAAGCATTTACAAATATAAACGTAGCAGGTGCCCCAGTTGAAGCTCAGCTTCTGGAAAGGACAAGCCACCCTAACTTGGGCTTGGCAAAGATAAAGCAAGGCTGTGCGCTCATAGATTCCATAGCAGAAAAAGAACTAGAATCCTTCCTGGAGGTGAACTGATGATGTACTGGAGCGTAATCTGTATCTGACTGTGACGCGCGGGTTCTATCTTCCTCTCCTGCAGACACAGAGTAGCTGGTTCTCCCTTTATGAATCACCTGTAAGCTCTGCCCGCTGAGCCACGCCCCGTCCACCCTCGTAGTAGGCAAAGGAATTCCCGCCTTTTACCAGGATGATGGACAGCTTTCCAAAACGACACCACTGCGTTTACCGCCGATTCAGGTCGTGCGTTGTTGATGCGCAGAAGCACGAGGACATCTCCACAAAGACGCACTAGTAACGATCACATTGCCAAAGGCACACAAGGTTGCTGGTGAGGTTTCCCCCGAGGCCCATCACGTAGTCTTAGTGTACAATATAAACGGGGCATATGAAAACATGCTAGGTAACGCTTACTGACTTACTCGTAGAAAATACTCCGTTGGGTAGGCCATGATGCTCATTTTACAGAAACTAAACCTCAACAGGAAGCACTTACAAATATAAACGTAGCAGGTGCCCCAGTTGAAGCTCAGCTTCTGGAAAGGACAAGCCACCCTAACTATTGGGCTTGGCAAAGATAAAGCAAGGCTGTGCGCTCAGAGATCCTATAGCAGAAAAAGATCTAGAATCCTTCCTGGAGGTGAATTGATGATGTACTGGAGCGTAATCTGTATCTGACTGTGACGCGCGGGTTCTATCTTTCTCTCCTGCAGACACAGAGTAGAAGGTTCTCCCTTTATGAATCACCTGTAAGCTCCGCCCACTGAGCCACGCCCCGTCCTCCCTCGTAGTAGGCAAAGGAATTCCCGCCTTTTACCAGGATGATGGACAGCTTTCCAAAACGACACCACTGCGTTTACCGCCGATTCAGGTCGTGCGTTGTTGGTGCGCAGAAGCACGAGGACATCTCCACAAAGACGCACTAGTAACGATCACATTGCCAAAGGCACACAAAGTTGCTGGTGAGGTTTCCCCCGTGGCCCATCACGTAGTCTTAGTGTACAATATAAACGGGGCATATGAAAACATGCTAGGTAACGCTTACTGACTTACTCGTAGAAAATACTCCGGTTGGGTAGGCCATGATGCTCATTTTACAGAAACTAAACCTCAACAGGAAACACTTACAAATATAAACGTAGCAGGTGCCCCAGTTAAAGCTCAGCTTCTGGAAAGGACAAGCCACCCTAACTCTTGGGCGTGGGAAAGATAAAGCAAGGCTGTGCGCTCATAGATTCCATAGCAGAAAACAATCTAGAATCCTTCCTGGAGGTGAATTGATGATGTACTGGAGCGTAATCTGTATCTGACTGTGGCGCGCGGGTTCTATCTTCCTCTCCTGCAGACACAGAGTAGAAGGTTCTCCCTTTATGAATCACCTGTAAGCTCCGCCCGCTGAGCCACGCCCCGTCCACCCTCGTAGTAGGCAAGGGAATTCCCGCCTTTTACCAGGATGATGGACAGCTTTCCAAAACGACACCACTGCGTTTACCGCCGATTCAGGTTGTGCGCAGAAGCACGAGGACATCTCCACAAAGACGCACTAGTAACGATCACATTGCCAAAGGCACACAAGGTTGCTGGAGACGTTTCCCCCGAGGCCCATCACGTAGTCTTAGTGTACAATATAAACGGGGCATCTGAAAACATGCTAGGTAACGCTTACTGACTTACTCGTAGAAAATACTCCGTTGGGTAGGCCATGATGCTCATTTTACAGAAACTAAACCTCAACAGGAAGCACTTACAAATATAAACGTAGCAGGTGCCCCAGTTGAAGCTCAGCTTCTGGAAAGGACAAGCCACCCTAACTATTGGGCTTGGCAAAGATAAAGCAAGGCTGTGCGCTCAGAGATCCTATAGAAGAAAAAGATCTAGAATCCTTCCTGGAGGTGAATTGATGATGTACTGGAGCGTAATCTGTATCTGACTGTGACGCGCGGGTTCTATCTTCCTTTCCTGCAGACACAGAGCAGCTGGTTCTCCCTTTATGAATCACCTGTAAGCTCTGCCCGCTGAGCCACGCCCCGTCCACCCTCGTAGTAGGCAAAGGAATTCCCGCCTTTTACCAGGATGATGGACAGCTTTCCAAAACGACACCACTGCGTTTACCGCCGATTCAGGTCGTGCGTTGTTGGTGCGCAGAAGCACGAGGACATCTCCACAAAGACGCACTAGTAACAATCACATTGCCAAAGGCACACAAGGTTGCTGGTGAGGTTTCCCCCGTGGCCCATCACGTAGTCTTAGTGTACAATATACACAGGGCATATGAAAACATGCTAGGTAACGCTTACTGACTTACTCGTAGAAAATACTCCGGTTGGGTAGGCCATGATGCTCATTTTACAGAAACTAAACCTCAACAGGAAGCACTTACAAATATAAACGTAGCAGGTGCCCCAGTTGAAGCTCAGCTTCTGGAAAGGACAAGCCACCCTAACTATTGGGCTTGGCAAAGATAAAGCAAGGCTGTGCGCTCAGAGATCCTATAGCAGAAAAAGATCTAGAATCCTTCCTGGAGGTGAATTGATGATGTACTGGAGCGTAATCTGTATCTGACTGTGACGCGCGGGTTCTATCTTCCTCTCCTGCAGACACAGAGTAGAAGGTTCTCCCTTTATGAATCACCTGTAAGCTCCGCCCACTGAGCCACGCCCCGTCCTCCCTCGTAGTAGGCAAAGGAATTCCCGCCTTTTACCAGGATGATGGACAGCTTTCCAAAACGACACCACTGCGTTTACCGCCGATTCAGGTCGTGCGTTGTTGGTGCGCAGAAGCACGAGGACATCTCCACAAAGACGCACTAGTAACAATCACATTGCCAAAGGCACACAAGGTTGCTGGTGAGGTTTCCCCCGTGGCCCATCACGTAGTCTTAGTGTACAATATAAACGGGGCATATGAAAACATGCTAGGTAACGCTTACTGACTTACTCGTAGAAAATACTCCGTTGGGTAGGCCATGATGCTCATTTTACAGAAACTAAACCTCAAAGGAAGCATTTACAAATATAAACGTAGCAGGTGCCCCAGTTGAAGCTCAGCTTCTGGAAAGGACAAGCCACCCTAACTATTGGGCTTGGCAAAGATAAAGCAAGGCTGTGCGCTCAGAGATCCTATAGCAGAAAAAGATCTAGAATCCTTCCTGGAGGTGAATTGATGATGTACTGGAGCGTAATCTGTATCTGACTGTGACGCGCGGGTTCTATCTTCCTCTCCTGCAGACACAGAGTAGAAGGTTCTCCCTTTATGAATCACCTGTAAGCTCCGCCCACTGAGCCACGCCCCGTCCTCCCTCGTAGTAGGCAAAGGAATTCCCGCCTTTTACCAGGATGATGGACAGCTTTCCAAAACGACACCACTGCGTTTACCGCCGATTCAGGTCGTGCGTTGTTGGTGCGCAGAAGCACGAGGACATCTCCACAAAGACGCACTAGTAACGATCACATTGCCAAAGGCACACAAGGTTGCTGGTGAGGTGTCCCCCGTGGCCCATCACGTAGTCTTAGTGTACAATATACACGGGGCATATGAAAACATGCTAGGTAACGCTTACTGACTTACTCGTAGAAAATACTCCGGTTGGGTAGGCCATGATGCTCATTTTACAGAAACTAAACCTCAACAGGAAGCACTTACAAATATAAACGTAGCAGGTGCCCCAGGTGAAGCTCAGCTTCTGGAAAGGACAAGCCACCCTAACTCTTGGGCGTGGGAAAGATAAAGCAAGGCTGTGCACTCATAGATTCCATAGCAGAAAACAATCTAGAATCCTTCCTGGAGGTGAATTGATGATGTACTGGAGCGTAATCTGTATCTGACTGTGACGCGCGGGTTCTATCTTCCTTTCCTGCAGACACAGAGCAGCTGGTTCTCCCTTTATGAATCACCTGTAAGCTCCGCCCGCTGAGCCACGCCCCGTCCACCCTCGTAGTAGGCAAAGGAATTCCCGCCTTTTACCAGGATGATGGACAGCTTTCCAAAACGACACCACTGTGTTTACCGCCGATTCAGGTCGTGCGTTGTTGGTGCGCAAAAGCACGAGGACATCTCCACAAAGACGCACTAGTAACAATCACATTGCCAAAGGCACACAAGGTTGCTGGTGAGGTTTCCCCCGTGGCCCATCACGTAGTCTTAGTGTACAATATACACAGGGCATATGAAAACATGCTAGGTAACGCTTACTGACTTACTCGTAGAAAATACTCCGGTTGGGTAGGCCATGATGCTCATTTTACAGAAACTAAACCTCAAAGGAAGCATTTACAAATATAAACGTAGCAGGTGCCCCAGTTGAAGCTCAGCTTCTGGAAAGGACAAGCCACCCTAACTTGGGCTTGGCAAAGATAAAGCAAGGCTGTGCGCTCATAGATTCCATAGCAGAAAAAGATCTAGAATCCTTCCTGGAGGTGAACTGATGATGTACTGGAGCGTAATCTGTATCTGACTGTGACGCGTGGGTTCTATCTTCCTCTCCTGCAGACACAGAGTAGCTGGTTCTCCCTTTATGAATCACCTGTAAGCTCCGCCCGCTGAGCCACGCCCCGTCCACCCTCGTAGTATGCAAAGGAATTCCCGCCTTTTACCAGGATGATGGACAGCTTTCCAAAACGACACCACTGCGTTTACCGCCGATTCAGGTCGTGCGTTGTTGATGCGCAGAAGCACGAGGACATCTCCACAAAGACGCACTAGTAACGATCACATTGCCAAAGGCACACAAGGTTGCTGGTGAGGTTTCCCCCGAGGCCCATCACGTAGTCTTAGTGTACAATATAAACGGGGCATATGAAAACATGCTAGGTAACGCTTACTGACTTACTCGTAGAAAATACTCCGTTGGGTAGGCCATGATGCTCATTTTACAGAAACTAAACCTCAACAGGAAGCACTTACAAATATAAACGTAGCAGGTGCCCCAGTTGAAGCTCAGCTTCTGGAAAGGACAAGCCACCCTAACTATTGGGCTTGGCAAAGATAAAGCAAGGCTGTGCGCTCAGAGATCCTATAGCAGAAAAAGATCTAGAATCCTTCCTGGAGGTGAATTGATGATGTACTGGAGCGTAATCTGTATCTGACTGTGACGCGCGGGTTCTATCTTCCTCTCCTGCAGACACAGAGTAGAAGGTTCTCCCTTTATGAATCACCTGTAAGCTCCGCCCACTGAGCCACGCCCCGTCCTCCCTCGTAGTAGGCAAAGGAATTCCCGCCTTTTACCAGGATGATGGACAGCTTTCCAAAACGACACCACTGCGTTTACCGCCGATTCAGGTCGTGCGTTGTTGGTGCGCAGAAGCACGAGGACATCTCCACAAAGACGCACTAGTAACGATCACATTGCCAAAGGCACACAAAGTTGCTGGTGAGGTTTCCCCCGAGGCCCATCACGTAGTCTTAGTGTACAATATAAACGGGGCATATGAAAACATGCTAGGTAACGCTTACTGACTTACTCGTAGAAAATACTCCGGTTGGGTAGGCCATGATGCTCATTTTACAGAAACTAAACCTCAACAGGAAGCACTTACAAATATAAACGTAGCAGGTGCCCCAGTTAAAGCTCAGCTTCTGGAAAGGACAAGCCACCCTAACTCTTGGGCGTGGGAAAGATAAAGCAAGGCTGTGCGCTCATAGATTCCATAGCAGAAAACAATCTAGAATCCTTCCTGGAGGTGAATTGATGATGTACTGGAGCGTAATCTGTATCTGACTGTGACGCGCGGGTTCTATCTTCCTCTCCTGCAGACACAGAGTAGAAGGTTCTCCCTTTATGAATCACCTGTAAGCTCCGCCCGCTGAGCCACGCCCCGTCCACCCTCGTAGTAGGCAAGGGAATTCCCGCCTTTTACCAGGATGATGGACAGCTTTCCAAAACGACACCACTGCGTTTACCGCCGATTCAGGTCGTGCGTTGTTGGTGCGCAGAAGCACGAGGACATCTCCACAAAGACGCACTAGTAACAATCACATTGCCAAAGGCACACAAGGTTGCTGGTGAGGTTTCCCCCGTGGCCCATCACGTAGTCTTAGTGTACAATATACACAGGGCATATGAAAACATGCTAGGTAACGCTTACTGACTTACTCGTAGAAAATACTCCGGTTGGGTAGGCCATGATGCTCATTTTACAGAAACTAAACCTCAAAGGAAGCATTTACAAATATAAACGTAGCAGGTGCCCCAGTTGAAGCTCAGCTTCTGGAAAGGACAAGCCACCCTAACTTGGGCTTGGCAAAGATAAAGCAAGGCTGTGCGCTCATAGATTCCATAGCAGAAAAAGATCTAGAATCCTTCCTGGAGGTGAACTGATGATATACTGGAGCGTAATCTGTATCTGACTGTGACGCGTGGGTTCTATCTTCCTCTCCTGCAGACACAGAGTAGCTGGTTCTCCCTTTATGAATCACCTGTAAGCTCCGCCCGCTGAGCCACGCCCCGTCCACCCTCGTAGTAGGCAAAGGAATTCCCGCCTTTTACCAGGATGATGGACAGCTTTCCAAAACGACACCACTGCGTTTACCGCCGATTCAGGTCGTGCGTTGTTGATGCGCAGAAGCACGAGGACATCTCCACAAAGACGCACTAGTAACGATCACATTGCCAAAGGCACACAAGGTTGCTGGTGAGGTTTCCCCCGAGGCCCATCACGTAGTCTTAGTGTACAATATAAACGGGGCATATGAAAACATGCTAGGTAACGCTTACTGACTTACTCATAGAAAATACTCCGTTGGGTAGGCCATGATGCTCATTTTACAGAAACTAAACCTCAACAGGAAGCACTTACAAATATAAACGTAGCAGGTGCCCCAGTTGAAGCTCAGCTTCTGGAAAGGACAAGCCACCCTAACTATTGGGCTTGGCAAAGATAAAGCAAGGCTGTGCGCTCAGAGATCCTATAGCAGAAAAAGATCTAGAATCCTTCCTGGAGGTGAATTGATGATGTACTGGAGCGTAATCTGTATCTGACTGTGACGCGCGGGTTCTATCTTCCTCTCCTGCAGACACAGAGTAGAAGGTTCTCCCTTTATGAATCACCTGTAAGCTCCGCCCACTGAGCCACGCCCCGTCCTCCCTCGTAGTAGGCAAAGGAATTCCCGCCTTTTACCAGGATGATGGACAGCTTTCCAAAACGACACCACTGCGTTTACCGCCGATTCAGGTCGTGCGTTGTTGGTGCGCAGAAGCACGAGGACATCTCCACAAAGACGCACTAGTAACAATCACATTGCCAAAGGCACACAAGGTTGCTGGTGAGGTTTCCCCCGTGGCCCATCACGTAGTCTTAGTGTACAATATAAACGGGGCATATGAAAACATGCTAGGTAACGCTTACTGACTTACTCGTAGAAAATACTCCGGTTGGGTAGGCCATGATGCTCATTTTACAGAAACTAAACCTCAAAGGAAGCATTTACAAATATAAACGTAGCAGGTGCCCCAGTTGAAGCTCAGCTTCTGGAAAGGACAAGCCACCCTAACTTGGGCTTGGCAAAGATAAAGCAAGGCTGTGCGCTCATAGATTCCATAGCAGAAAAAGAACTAGAATCCTTCCTGGAGGTGAACTGATGATGTACTGGAGCGTAATCTGTATCTGACTGTGACGCGCGGGTTCTATCTTCCTCTCCTGCAGACACAGAGTAGCTGGTTCTCCCTTTATGAATCACCTGTAAGCTCCGCCCGCTGAGCCACGCCCCGTCCACCCTCGTAGTAGGCAAAGGAATTCCCGCCTTTTACCAGGATGATGGACAGCTTTCCAAAACGACACCACTGCGTTTACCGCCGATTCAGGTCGTGCGTTGTTGATGCGCAGAAGCACGAGGACATCTCCACAAAGACGCACTAGTAACGATCACATTGCCAAAGGCACACAAGGTTGCTGGTGAGGTTTCCCCCGAGGCCCATCACGTAGTCTTAGTGTACAATATAAACGGGGCATATGAAAACATGCTAGGTAACGCTTACTGACTTACTCGTAGAAAATACTCCGTTGGGTAGGCCATGATGCTCATTTTACAGAAACTAAACCTCAACAGGAAGCACTTACAAATATAAACGTAGCAGGTGCCCCAGTTGAAGCTCAGCTTCTGGAAAGGACAAGCCACCCTAACTATTGGGCTTGGCAAAGATAAAGCAAGGCTGTGCGCTCAGAGATCCTATAGCAGAAAAAGATCTAGAATCCTTCCTGGAGGTGAATTGATGATGTACTGGAGCGTAATCTGTATCTGACTGTGACGCGCGGGTTCTATCTTTCTCTCCTGCAGACACAGAGTAGAAGGTTCTCCCTTTATGAATCACCTGTAAGCTCCGCCCACTGAGCCACGCCCCGTCCTCCCTCGTAGTAGGCAAAGGAATTCCCGCCTTTTACCAGGATGATGGACAGCTTTCCAAAACGACACCACTGCGTTTACCGCCGATTCAGGTCGTGCGTTGTTGGTGCGCAGAAGCACGAGGACATCTCCACAAAGACGCACTAGTAACGATCACATTGCCAAAGGCACACAAAGTTGCTGGTGAGGTTTCCCCCGTGGCCCATCACGTAGTCTTAGTGTACAATATAAACGGGGCATATGAAAACATGCTAGGTAACGCTTACTGACTTACTCGTAGAAAATACTCCGGTTGGGTAGGCCATGATGCTCATTTTACAGAAACTAAACCTCAACAGGAAACACTTACAAATATAAACGTAGCAGGTGCCCCAGTTAAAGCTCAGCTTCTGGAAAGGACAAGCCACCCTAACTCTTGGGCGTGGGAAAGATAAAGCAAGGCTGTGCGCTCATAGATTCCATAGCAGAAAACAATCTAGAATCCTTCCTGGAGGTGAATTGATGATGTACTGGAGCGTAATCTGTATCTGACTGTGGCGCGCGGGTTCTATCTTCCTCTCCTGCAGACACAGAGTAGAAGGTTCTCCCTTTATGAATCACCTGTAAGCTCCGCCCGCTGAGCCACGCCCCGTCCACCCTCGTAGTAGGCAAGGGAATTCCCGCCTTTTACCAGGATGATGGACAGCTTTCCAAAACGACACCACTGCGTTTACCGCCGATTCAGGTTGTGCGCAGAAGCACGAGGACATCTCCACAAAGACGCACTAGTAACGATCACATTGCCAAAGGCACACAAGGTTGCTGGAGACGTTTCCCCCGAGGCCCATCACGTAGTCTTAGTGTACAATATAAACGGGGCATCTGAAAACATGCTAGGTAACGCTTACTGACTTACTCGTAGAAAATACTCCGTTGGGTAGGCCATGATGCTCATTTTACAGAAACTAAACCTCAACAGGAAGCACTTACAAATATAAACGTAGCAGGTGCCCCAGTTGAAGCTCAGCTTCTGGAAAGGACAAGCCACCCTAACTATTGGGCTTGGCAAAGATAAAGCAAGGCTGTGCGCTCAGAGATCCTATAGAAGAAAAAGATCTAGAATCCTTCCTGGAGGTGAATTGATGATGTACTGGAGCGTAATCTGTATCTGACTGTGACGCGCGGGTTCTATCTTCCTCTCCTGCAGACACAGAGTAGAAGGTTCTCCCTTTATGAATCACCTGTAAGCTCCGCCCACTGAGCCACGCCCCGTCCTCCCTCGTAGTAGGCAAAGGAATTCCCGCCTTTTACCAGGATGATGGACAGCTTTCCAAAACGACACCACTGCGTTTACCGCCGATTCAGGTCGTGCGTTGTTGGTGCGCAGAAGCACGAGGACATCTCCACAAAGACGCACTAGTAACGATCACATTGCCAAAGGCACACAAGGTTGCTGGTGAGGTGTCCCCCGTGGCCCATCACGTAGTCTTAGTGTACAATATACACGGGGCATATGAAAACATGCCAGGTAACGCTTACTGACTTACTCGTAGAAAATACTCCGGTTGGGTAGGCCATGATGCTCATTTTACAGAAACTAAACCTCAACAGGAAGCACTTACAAATATAAACGTAGCAGGTGCCCCAGGTGAAGCTCAGCTTCTGGAAAGGACAAGCCACCCTAACTCTTGGGCGTGGGAAAGATAAAGCAAGGCTGTGCGCTCATAGATTCCATAGCAGAAAACAATCTAGAATCCTTCCTGGAGGTGAATTGATGATGTACTGGAGCGTAATCTGTATCTGACTGTGACGCGCGGGTTCTATCTTCCTTTCCTGCAGACACAGAGCAGCTGGTTCTCCCTTTATGAATCACCTGTAAGCTCTGCCCGCTGAGCCACGCCCCGTCCACCCTCGTAGTAGGCAAAGGAATTCCCGCCTTTTACCAGGATGATGGACAGCTTTCCAAAACGACACCACTGCGTTTACCGCCGATTCAGGTCGTGCGTTGTTGGTGCGCAGAAGCACGAGGACATCTCCACAAAGACGCACTAGTAACAATCACATTGCCAAAGGCACACAAGGTTGCTGGTGAGGTTTCCCCCGTGGCCCATCACGTAGTCTTAGTGTACAATATAAACGGGGCATATGAAAACATGCTAGGTAACGCTTACTGACTTACTCGTAGAAAATACTCCGGTTGGGTAGGCCATGATGCTCATTTTACAGAAACTAAACCTCAACAGGAAGCACTTACAAATATAAACGTAGCAGGTGCCCCAGTTAAAGCTCAGCTTCTGGAAAGGACAAGCCACCCTAACTCTTGGGCGTGGGAAAGATAAAGCAAGGCTGTGCGCTCATAGATTCCATAGCAGAAAACAATCTAGAATCCTTCCTGGAGGTGAATTGATGATGTACTGGAGCGTAATCTGTATCTGACTGTGACGCGCGGGTTCTATCTTCCTCTCCTGCAGACACAGAGTAGAAGGTTCTCCCTTTATGAATCACCTGTAAGCTCCGCCCGCTGAGCCACGCCCCGTCCACCCTCGTAGTAGGCAAGGGAATTCCCGCCTTTTACCAGGATGATGGACAGCTTTCCAAAACGACACCACTGCGTTTACCGCCGATTCAGGTCGTGCGTTGTTGGTGCGCAGAAGCACGAGGACATCTCCACAAAGACGCACTAGTAACAATCACATTGCCAAAGGCACACAAGGTTGCTGGTGAGGTTTCCCCCGTGGCCCATCACGTAGTCTTAGTGTACAATATACACAGGGCATATGAAAACATGCTAGGTAACGCTTACTGACTTACTCGTAGAAAATACTCCGGTTGGGTAGGCCATGATGCTCATTTTACAGAAACTAAACCTCAAAGGAAGCATTTACAAATATAAACGTAGCAGGTGCCCCAGTTGAAGCTCAGCTTCTGGAAAGGACAAGCCACCCTAACTTGGGCTTGGCAAAGATAAAGCAAGGCTGTGCGCTCATAGATTCCATAGCAGAAAAAGATCTAGAATCCTTCCTGGAGGTGAACTGATGATGTACTGGAGCGTAATCTGTATCTGACTGTGACGCGCGGGTTCTATCTTCCTTTCCTGCAGACACAGAGCAGCTGGTTCTCCCTTTATGAATCACCTGTAAGCTCTGCCCGCTGAGCCACGCCCCGTCCACCCTCGTAGTAGGCAAAGGAATTCCCGCCTTTTACCAGGATGATGGACAGCTTTCCAAAACGACACCACTGCGTTTACCGCCGATTCAGGTCGTGCGTTGTTGGTGCGCAGAAGCACGAGGACATCTCCACAAAGACGCACTAGTAACAATCACATTGCCAAAGGCACACAAGGTTGCTGGTGAGGTTTCCCCCGTGGCCCATCACGTAGTCTTAGTGTACAATATAAACGGGGCATATGAAAACATGCTAGGTAACGCTTACTGACTTACTCGTAGAAAATACTCCGGTTGGGTAGGCCATGATGCTCATTTTACAGAAACTAAACCTCAACAGGAAGCACTTACAAATATAAACGTAGCAGGTGCCCCAGTTAAAGCTCAGCTTCTGGAAAGGACAAGCCACCCTAACTCTTGGGCGTGGGAAAGATAAAGCAAGGCTGTGCGCTCATAGATTCCATAGCAGAAAACAATCTAGAATCCTTCCTGGAGGTGAATTGATGATGTACTGGAGCGTAATCTGTATCTGACTGTGACGCGCGGGTTCTATCTTCCTCTCCTGCAGACACAGAGTAGAAGGTTCTCCCTTTATGAATCACCTGTAAGCTCCGCCCGCTGAGCCACGCCCCGTCCACCCTCGTAGTAGGCAAGGGAATTCCCGCCTTTTACCAGGATGATGGACAGCTTTCCAAAACGACACCACTGCGTTTACCGCCGATTCAGGTCGTGCGTTGTTGGTGCGCAGAAGCACGAGGACATCTCCACAAAGACGCACTAGTAACAATCACATTGCCAAAGGCACACAAGGTTGCTGGTGAGGTTTCCCCCGTGGCCCATCACGTAGTCTTAGTGTACAATATACACAGGGCATATGAAAATATGCTAGGTAACGCTTACTGACTTACTCGTAGAAAATACTCCGGTTGGGTAGGCCATGATGCTCATTTTACAGAAACTAAACCTCAAAGGAAGCATTTACAAATATAAACGTAGCAGGTGCCCCAGTTGAAGCTCAGCTTCTGGAAAGGACAAGCCACCCTAACTTGGGCTTGGCAAAGATAAAGCAAGGCTGTGCGCTCATAGATTCCATAGCAGAAAAAGATCTAGAATCCTTCCTGGAGGTGAACTGATGATGTACTGGAGCGTAATCTGTATCTGACTGTGACGCGTGGGTTCTATCTTCCTCTCCTGCAGACACAGAGTAGCTGGTTCTCCCTTTATGAATCACCTGTAAGCTCCGCCCGCTGAGCCACGCCCCGTCCACCCTCGTAGTAGGCAAAGGAATTCCCGCCTTTTACCAGGATGATGGACAGCTTTCCAAAACGACAGCACTGCGTTTACCGCCGATTCAGGTCGTGCGTTGTTGATGCGCAGAAGCACGAGGACATCTCCACAAAGACGCACTAGTAACGATCACATTGCCAAAGGCACACAAGGTTGCTGGTGAGGTTTCCCCCGAGGCCCATCACGTAGTCTTAGTGTACAATATAAACGGGGCATATGAAAACATGCTAGGTAACGCTTACTGACTTACTCGTAGAAAATACTCCGGTTGGGTAGGCCATGATGCTCATTTTACAGAAACTAAACCTCAACAGGAAGCACTTACAAATATAAACGTAGCAGGTGCCCCAGGTGAAGCTCAGCTTCTGGAAAGGACAAGCCACCCTAACTCTTGGGCGTGGGAAAGATAAAGCAAGGCTGTGCGCTCATAGATTCCATAGCAGAAAACAATCTAGAATCCTTCCTGGAGGTGAATTGATGATGTACTGGAGCGTAATCTGTATCTGACTGTGACGCGCGGGTTCTATCTTCCTTTCCTGCAGACACAGAGCAGCTGGTTCTCCCTTTATGTAAGCTCCGCCCGCTGAGCCACGCCCCGTCCACCCTCGTAGTAGGCAAAGGAATTCCCGCCTTTTACCAGGATGATGGACAGCTTTCCAAAACGACACCACTGCGTTTACCGCCGATTCAGGTCGTGCGTTGTTGGTGCGCAGAAGCACGAGGACATCTCCACAAAGACGCACTAGTAACAATCACATTGCCAAAGGCACACAAGGTTGCTGGTGAGGTTTCCCCGTGGCCCATCACGTAGTCTTAGTGTACAATATACACAGGGCATATGAAAACATGCTAGGTAACGCTTACTGACTTACTCGTAGAAAATACTCCGGTTGGGTAGGCCATGAAGCTCATTTTACAGAAACTAAACCTCAACAGGAAGCACTTACAAATATAAACGTAGCAGGTGCCCCAGTTGAAGCTCAGCTTCTGGAAAGGACAAGCCACCCTAACTATTGGGCTTGGCAAAGATAAAGCAAGGCTGTGCGCTCAGAGATCCTATAGCAGAAAAAGATCTAGAATCCTTCCTGGAGGTGAATTGATGATGTACTGGAGCGTAATCTGTATCTGACTGTGACGCGCGGGTTCTATCTTCCTCTCCTGCAGACACAGAGTAGAAGGTTCTCCCTTTATGAATCACCTGTAAGCTCCGCCCACTGAGCCACGCCCCGTCCTCCCTCGTAGTAGGCAAAGGAATTCCCGCCTTTTACCAGGATGATGGACAGCTTTCCAAAACGACACCACTGCGTTTACCGCCGATTCAGGTCGTGCGTTGTTGGTGCGCAGAAGCACGAGGACATCTCCACAAAGACGCACTAGTAACAATCACATTGCCAAAGGCACACAAGGTTGCTGGTGAGGTTTCCCCCGTGGCCCATCACGTAGTCTTAGTGTACAATATAAACGGGGCATATGAAAACATGCTAGGTAACGCTTACTGACTTACTCGTAGAAAATACTCCGGTTGGGTAGGCCATGATGCTCATTTTACAGAAACTAAACCTCAAAGGAAGCATTTACAAATATAAACGTAGCAGGTGCCCCAGTTGAAGCTCAGCTTCTGGAAAGGACAAGCCACCCTAACTTGGGCTTGGCAAAGATAAAGCAAGGCTGTGCGCTCATAGATTCCATAGCAGAAAAAGATCTAGAATCCTTCCTGGAGGTCAACTGATGATGTACTGGAGCGTAATCTGTATCTGACTGTGACGCGCGGGTTCTATCTTCCTCTCCTGCAGACACAGAGTAGCTGGTTCTCCCTTTATGAATCACCTGTAAGCTCCGCCCGCTGAGCCACGCCCCGTCCACCCTCGTAGTAGGCAAAGGAATTCCCGCCTTTTACAAGGATGATGGACAGCTTTCCAAAACGACACCACTGCGTTTACCGCCGATTCAGGTCGTGCGTTGTTGATGCGCAGAAGCACGAGGACATCTCCACAAAGACGCACTAGTAACGATCACATTGCCAAAGGCACACAAGGTTGCTGGTGAGGTTTCCCCCGAGGCCCATCACGTAGTCTTAATGTACAATATAAACGGGGCATATGAAAACATGCTAGGTAACGCTTACTGACTTACTCGTAGAAAATACTCCGTTGGGTAGGCCATGATGCTCATTTTACAGAAACTAAACCTCAACAGGAAGCACTTACAAATATAAACGTAGCAGGTGCCCCAGTTGAAGCTCAGCTTCTGGAAAGGACAAGCCACCCTAACTATTGGGCTTGGCAAAGATAAAGCAAGGCTGTGCGCTCAGAGATCCTATAGCAGAAAAAGATCTAGAATCCTTCCTGGAGGTGAATTGATGATGTACTGGAGCGTAATCTGTATCTGACTGTGACGCGCGGGTTCTATCTTCCTCTCCTGCAGACACAGAGTAGAAGGTTCTCCCTTTATGAATCACCTGTAAGCTCCGCCCACTGAGCCACGCCCCGTCCTCCCTCGTAGTAGGCAAAGGAATTCCCGCCTTTTACCAGGATGATGGACAGCTTTCCAAAACGACACCACTGCGTTTACCGCCGATTCAGGTCGTGCGTTGTTGGTGCGCAGAAGCACGAGGACATCTCCACAAAGACGCACTAGTAACGATCACATTGCCAAAGGCACACAAAGTTGCTGGTGAGGTTTCCCCCGAGGCCCATCACGTAGTCTTAGTGTACAATATAAACGGGGCATATGAAAACATGCTAGGTAACGCTTACTGACTTACTCGTAGAAAATACTCCGGTTGGGTAGGCCATGATGCTCATTTTACAGAAACTAAACCTCAACAGGAAGCACTTACAAATATAAACGTAGCAGGTGCCCCAGTTAAAGCTCAGCTTCTGGAAAGGACAAGCCACCCTAACTCTTGGGCGTGGGAAAGATAAAGCAAGGCTGTGCGCTCATAGATTCCATAGCAGAAAACAATCTAGAATCCTTCCTGGAGGTGAATTGATGATGTACTGGAGCGTAATCTGTATCTGACTGTGACGCGCGGGTTCTATCTTCCTCTCCTGCAGACACAGAGTAGCTGGTTCTCCCTTTATGAATCACCTGTAAGCTCCGCCCGCTGAGCCACGCCCCGTCCACCCTCGTAGTAGGCAAAGGAATTCCCGCCTTTTACCAGGATGATGGACAGCTTTCCAAAACGACACCACTGCGTTTACCGCCGATTCAGGTCGTGCGTTGTTGATGCGCAGAAGCACGAGGACATCTCCACAAAGACGCACTAGTAACGATCACATTGCCAAAGGCACACAAGGTTGCTGGTGAGGTTTCCCCCGAGGCCCATCACGTAGTCTTAATGTACAATATAAACGGGGCATATGAAAACATGCTAGGTAACGCTTACTGACTTACTCGTAGAAAATACTCCGTTGGGTAGGCCATGATGCTCATTTTACAGAAACTAAACCTCAACAGGAAGCACTTACAAATATAAACGTAGCAGGTGCCCCAGTTGAAGCTCAGCTTCTGGAAAGGACAAGCCACCCTAACTATTGGGCTTGGCAAAGATAAAGCAAGGCTGTGCGCTCAGAGATCCTATAGCAGAAAAAGATCTAGAATCCTTCCTGGAGGTGAATTGATGATGTACTGGAGCGTAATCTGTATCTGACTGTGACGCGCGGGTTCTATCTTCCTCTCCTGCAGACACAGAGTAGAAGGTTCTCCCTTTATGAATCACCTGTAAGCTCCGCCCACTGAGCCACGCCCCGTCCTCCCTCGTAGTAGGCAAAGGAATTCCCGCCTTTTACCAGGATGATGGACAGCTTTCCAAAACGACACCACTGCGTTTACCGCCGATTCAGGTCGTGCGTTGTTGGTGCGCAGAAGCACGAGGACATCTCCACAAAGACGCACTAGTAACGATCACATTGCCAAAGGCACACAAAGTTGCTGGTGAGGTTTCCCCCGAGGCCCATCACGTAGTCTTAGTGTACAATATAAACGGGGCATATGAAAACATGCTAGGTAACGCTTACTGACTTACTCGTAGAAAATACTCCGGTTGGGTAGGCCATGATGCTCATTTTACAGAAACTAAACCTCAACAGGAAGCACTTACAAATATAAACGTAGCAGGTGCCCCAGTTAAAGCTCAGCTTCTGGAAAGGACAAGCCACCCTAACTCTTGGGCGTGGGAAAGATAAAGCAAGGCTGTGCGCTCATAGATTCCATAGCAGAAAACAATCTAGAATCCTTCCTGGAGGTGAATTGATGATGTACTGGAGCGTAATCTGTATCTGACTGTGACGCGCGGGTTCTATCTTCCTCTCCTGCAGACACAGAGTAGAAGGTTCTCCCTTTATGAATCACCTGTAAGCTCCGCCCGCTGAGCCACGCCCCGTCCACCCTCGTAGTAGGCAAGGGAATTCCCGCCTTTTACCAGGATGATGGACAGCTTTCCAAAACGACACCACTGCGTTTACCGCCGATTCAGGTCGTGCGTTGTTGGTGCGCAGAAGCACGAGGACATCTCCACAAAGACGCACTAGTAACAATCACATTGCCAAAGGCACACAAGGTTGCTGGTGAGGTTTCCCCCGTGGCCCATCACGTAGTCTTAGTGTACAATATACACAGGGCATATGAAAACATGCTAGGTAACGCTTACTGACTTACTCGTAGAAAATACTCCGGTTGGGTAGGCCATGATGCTCATTTTACAGAAACTAAACCTCAAAGGAAGCATTTACAAATATAAACGTAGCAGGTGCCCCAGTTGAAGCTCAGCTTCTGGAAAGGACAAGCCACCCTAACTTGGGCTTGGCAAAGATAAAGCAAGGCTGTGCGCTCATAGATTCCATAGCAGAAAAAGATCTAGAATCCTTCCTGGAGGTGAACTGATGATGTACTGGAGCGTAATCTGTATCTGACTGTGACGCGTGGGTTCTATCTTCCTCTCCTGCAGACACAGAGTAGCTGGTTCTCCCTTTATGAATCACCTGTAAGCTCCGCCCGCTGAGCCACGCCCCGTCCACCCTCGTAGTAGGCAAAGGAATTCCCGCCTTTTACCAGGATGATGGACAGCTTTCCAAAACGACAGCACTGCGTTTACCGCCGATTCAGGTCGTGCGTTGTTGATGCGCAGAAGCACGAGGACATCTCCACAAAGACGCACTAGTAACGATCACATTGCCAAAGGCACACAAGGTTGCTGGTGAGGTTTCCCCCGAGGCCCATCACGTAGTCTTAGTGTACAATATAAACGGGGCATATGAAAACATGCTAGGTAACGCTTACTGACTTACTCGTAGAAAATACTCCGGTTGGGTAGGCCATGATGCTCATTTTACAGAAACTAAACCTCAACAGGAAGCACTTACAAATATAAACGTAGCAGGTGCCCCAGGTGAAGCTCAGCTTCTGGAAAGGACAAGCCACCCTAACTCTTGGGCGTGGGAAAGATAAAGCAAGGCTGTGCGCTCATAGATTCCATAGCAGAAAACAATCTAGAATCCTTCCTGGAGGTGAATTGATGATGTACTGGAGCGTAATCTGTATCTGACTGTGACGCGCGGGTTCTATCTTCCTTTCCTGCAGACACAGAGCAGCTGGTTCTCCCTTTATGTAAGCTCCGCCCGCTGAGCCACGCCCCGTCCACCCTCGTAGTAGGCAAAGGAATTCCCGCCTTTTACCAGGATGATGGACAGCTTTCCAAAACGACACCACTGCGTTTACCGCCGATTCAGGTCGTGCGTTGTTGGTGCGCAGAAGCACGAGGACATCTCCACAAAGACGCACTAGTAACAATCACATTGCCAAAGGCACACAAGGTTGCTGGTGAGGTTTCCCCGTGGCCCATCACGTAGTCTTAGTGTACAATATACACAGGGCATATGAAAACATGCTAGGTAACGCTTACTGACTTACTCGTAGAAAATACTCCGGTTGGGTAGGCCATGAAGCTCATTTTACAGAAACTAAACCTCAACAGGAAGCACTTACAAATATAAACGTAGCAGGTGCCCCAGTTGAAGCTCAGCTTCTGGAAAGGACAAGCCACCCTAACTATTGGGCTTGGCAAAGATAAAGCAAGGCTGTGCGCTCAGAGATCCTATAGCAGAAAAAGATCTAGAATCCTTCCTGGAGGTGAATTGATGATGTACTGGAGCGTAATCTGTATCTGACTGTGACGCGCGGGTTCTATCTTCCTCTCCTGCAGACACAGAGTAGAAGGTTCTCCCTTTATGAATCACCTGTAAGCTCCGCCCACTGAGCCACGCCCCGTCCTCCCTCGTAGTAGGCAAAGGAATTCCCGCCTTTTACCAGGATGATGGACAGCTTTCCAAAACGACACCACTGCGTTTACCGCCGATTCAGGTCGTGCGTTGTTGGTGCGCAGAAGCACGAGGACATCTCCACAAAGACGCACTAGTAACAATCACATTGCCAAAGGCACACAAGGTTGCTGGTGAGGTTTCCCCCGTGGCCCATCACGTAGTCTTAGTGTACAATATAAACGGGGCATATGAAAACATGCTAGGTAACGCTTACTGACTTACTCGTAGAAAATACTCCGGTTGGGTAGGCCATGATGCTCATTTTACAGAAACTAAACCTCAAAGGAAGCATTTACAAATATAAACGTAGCAGGTGCCCCAGTTGAAGCTCAGCTTCTGGAAAGGACAAGCCACCCTAACTTGGGCTTGGCAAAGATAAAGCAAGGCTGTGCGCTCATAGATTCCATAGCAGAAAAAGATCTAGAATCCTTCCTGGAGGTCAACTGATGATGTACTGGAGCGTAATCTGTATCTGACTGTGACGCGCGGGTTCTATCTTCCTCTCCTGCAGACACAGAGTAGCTGGTTCTCCCTTTATGAATCACCTGTAAGCTCCGCCCGCTGAGCCACGCCCCGTCCACCCTCGTAGTAGGCAAAGGAATTCCCGCCTTTTACCAGGATGATGGACAGCTTTCCAAAACGACACCACTGCGTTTACAGCCGATTCAGGTCGTGCGTTGTTGATGCGCAGAAGCACGAGGACATCTCCACAAAGACGCACTAGTAACGATCACATTGCCAAAGGCACACAAGGTTGCTGGTGAGGTTTCCCCCGAGGCCCATCACGTAGTCTTAATGTACAATATAAACGGGGCATATGAAAACATGCTAGGTAACGCTTACTGACTTACTCGTAGAAAATACTCCGTTGGGTAGGCCATGATGCTCATTTTACAGAAACTAAACCTCAACAGGAAGCACTTACAAATATAAACGTAGCAGGTGCCCCAGTTGAAGCTCAGCTTCTGGAAAGGACAAGCCACCCTAACTATTGGGCTTGGCAAAGATAAAGCAAGGCTGTGCGCTCAGAGATCCTATAGCAGAAAAAGATCTAGAATCCTTCCTGGAGGTGAATTGATGATGTACTGGAGCGTAATCTGTATCTGACTGTGACGCGCGGGTTCTATCTTCCTCTCCTGCAGACACAGAGTAGAAGGTTCTCCCTTTATGAATCACCTGTAAGCTCCGCCCACTGAGCCACGCCCCGTCCTCCCTCGTAGTAGGCAAAGGAATTCCCGCCTTTTACCAGGATGATGGACAGCTTTCCAAAACGACACCACTGCGTTTACCGCCGATTCAGGTCGTGCGTTGTTGGTGCGCAGAAGCACGAGGACATCTCCACAAAGACGCACTAGTAACAATCACATTGCCAAAGGCACACAAGGTTGCTGGTGAGGTTTCCCCCGTGGCCCATCACGTAGTCTTAGTGTACAATATAAACGGGGCATATGAAAACATGCTAGGTAACGCTTACTGACTTACTCGTAGAAAATACTCCGGTTGGGTAGGCCATGATGCTCATTTTACAGAAACTAAACCTCAAAGGAAGCATTTACAAATATAAACGTAGCAGGTGCCCCAGTTGAAGCTCAGCTTCTGGAAAGGACAAGCCACCCTAACTTGGGCTTGGCAAAGATAAAGCAAGGCTGTGCGCTCATAGATTCCATAGCAGAAAAAGATCTAGAATCCTTCCTGGAGGTCAACTGATGATGTACTGGAGCGTAATCTGTATCTGACTGTGACGCGCGGGTTCTATCTTCCTCTCCTGCAGACACAGAGTAGCTGGTTCTCCCTTTATGAATCACCTGTAAGCTCCGCCCGCTGAGCCACGCCCCGTCCACCCTCGTAGTAGGCAAAGGAATTCCCGCCTTTTACCAGGATGATGGACAGCTTTCCAAAACGACACCACTGCGTTTACCGCCGATTCAGGTCGTGCGTTGTTGATGCGCAGAAGCACGAGGACATCTCCACAAAGACGCACTAGTAACGATCACATTGCCAAAGGCACACAAGGTTGCTGGTGAGGTTTCCCCCGAGGCCCATCACGTAGTCTTAATGTACAATATAAACGGGGCATATGAAAACATGCTAGGTAACGCTTACTGACTTACTCGTAGAAAATACTCCGTTGGGTAGGCCATGATGCTCATTTTACAGAAACTAAACCTCAACAGGAAGCACTTACAAATATAAACGTAGCAGGTGCCCCAGTTGAAGCTCAGCTTCTGGAAAGGACAAGCCACCCTAACTATTGGGCTTGGCAAAGATAAAGCAAGGCTGTGCGCTCAGAGATCCTATAGCAGAAAAAGATCTAGAATCCTTCCTGGAGGTGAATTGATGATGTACTGGAGCGTAATCTGTATCTGACTGTGACGCGCGGGTTCTATCTTCCTCTCCTGCAGACACAGAGTAGAAGGTTCTCCCTTTATGAATCACCTGTAAGCTCCGCCCACTGAGCCACGCCCCGTCCTCCCTCGTAGTAGGCAAAGGAATTCCCGCCTTTTACCAGGATGATGGACAGCTTTCCAAAACGACACCACTGCGTTTACCGCCGATTCAGGTCGTGCGTTGTTGGTGCGCAGAAGCACGAGGACATCTCCACAAAGACGCACTAGTAACGATCACATTGCCAAATGCACACAAAGTTGCTGGTGAGGTTTCCCCCGTGGCCCATCACGTAGTCTTAGTGTACAATATAAACGGGGCATATGAAAACATGCTAGGTAACGCTTACTGACTTACTCGTAGAAAATACTCCGGTTGGGTAGGCCATGATGCTCATTTTACAGAAACTAAACCTCAACAGGAAACACTTACAAATATAAACGTAGCAGGTGCCCCAGTTAAAGATCAGCTTCTGGAAAGGACAAGCCACCCTAACTCTTGGGCGTGGGAAAGATAAAGCAAGGCTGTGCGCTCATAGATTCCATAGCAGAAAACAATCTAGAATCCTTCCTGGAGGTGAATTGATGATGTACTGGAGCGTAATCTGTATCTGACTGTGACGCGCGGGTTCTATCTTCCTTTCCTGCAGACACAGAGCAGCTGGTTCTCCCTTTATGAATCACCTGTAAGCTCTGCCCGCTGAGCCACGCCCCGTCCACCCTCGTAGTAGGCAAAGGAATTCCCGCCTTTTACCAGGATGATGGACAGCTTTCCAAAACGACACCACTGCGTTTACCGCCGATTCAGGTCGTGCGTTGTTGGTGCGCAGAAGCACGAGGACATCTCCACAAAGACGCACTAGTAACAATCACATTGCCAAAGGCACACAAGGTTGCTGGTGAGGTTTCCCCCGTGGCCCATCACGTAGTCTTAGTGTACAATATACACAGGGCATATGAAAACATGCTAGGTAACGCTTACTGACTTACTCGTAGAAAATACTCCGGATGGGTAGGCCATGATGCTCATTTTACAGAAACTAAACCTCAAAGGAAGCATTTACAAATATAAACGTAGCAGGTGCCCCAGTTGAAGCTCAGCTTCTGGAAAGGACAAGCCACCCTAACTTGGGCTTGGCAAAGATAAAGCAAGGCTGTGCGCTCATAGATTCCATAGCAGAAAAAGATCTAGAATCCTTCCTGGAGGTGAACTGATGATGTACTGGAGCGTAATCTGTATCTGACTGTGACGCGTGGGTTCTATCTTCCTCTCCTGCAGACACAGAGTAGCTGGTTCTCCCTTTATGAATCACCTGTAAGCTCCGCCCGCTGAGCCACGCCCCGTCCACCCTCGTAGTAGGCAAAGGAATTCCCGCCTTTTACCAGGATGATGGACAGCTTTCCAAAACGACACCACTGCGTTTACCGCCGATTCAGGTCGTGCGTTGTTGATGCGCAGAAGCACGAGGACATCTCCACAAAGACGCACTAGTAACGATCACATTGCCAAAGGCACACAAGGTTGCTGGTGAGGTTTCCCCCGAGGCCCATCACGTAGTCTTAGTGTACAATATAAACGGGGCATATGAAAACATGCTAGGTAACGCTTACTGACTTACTCGTAGAAAATACTCCGTTGGGTAGGCCATGATGCTCATTTTACAGAAACTAAACCTCAACAGGAAGCACTTACAAATATAAACGTAGCAGGTGCCCCAGGTGAAGCTCAGCTTCTGGAAAGGACAAGCCACCCTAACTCTTGGGCGTGGGAAAGATAAAGCAAGGCTGTGCGCTCATAGATTCCATAGCAGAAAACAATCTAGAATCCTTCCTGGAGGTGAATTGATGATGTACTGGAGCGTAATCTGTATCTGACTGTGACGCGCGGGTTCTATCTTCCTTTCCTGCAGACACAGAGCAGCTGGTTCTCCCTTTATGTAAGCTCCGCCCGCTGAGCCACGCCCCGTCCACCCTCGTAGTAGGCAAAGGAATTCCCGCCTTTTACCAGGATGATGGACAGCTTTCCAAAACGACACCACTGCGTTTACCGCCGATTCAGGTCGTGCGTTGTTGGTGCGCAGAAGCACGAGGACATCTCCACAAAGACGCACTAGTAACAATCACATTGCCAAAGGCACACAAGGTTGCTGGTGAGGTTTCCCCCGTGGCCCATCACGTAGTCTTAGTGTACAATATACACAGGGCATATGAAAACATGCTAGGTAACGCTTACTGACTTACTCGTAGAAAATACTCCGGTTGGGTAGGCCATGATGCTCATTTTACAGAAACTAAACCTCAACAGGAAGCACTTACAAATATAAACGTAGCAGGTGCCCCAGTTGAAGCTCAGCTTCTGGAAAGGACAAGCCACCCTAACTATTGGGCTTGGCAAAGATAAAGCAAGGCTGTGCGCTCAGAGATCCTATAGCAGAAAAAGATCTAGAATCCTTCCTGGAGGTGAATTGATGATGTACTGGAGCGTAATCTGTATCTGACTGTGACGCGCGGGTTCTATCTTCCTCTCCTGCAGACACAGAGTAGAAGGTTCTCCCTTTATGAATCACCTGTAAGCTCCGCCCACTGAGCCACGCCCCGTCCTCCCTCGTAGTAGGCAAAGGAATTCCCGCCTTTTACCAGGATGATGGACAGCTTTCCAAAACGACACCACTGCGTTTACCGCCGATTCAGGTCGTGCGTTGTTGGTGCGCAGAAGCACGAGGACATCTCCACAAAGACGCACTAGTAACAATCACATTGCCAAAGGCACACAAGGTTGCTGGTGAGGTTTCCCCCGTGGCCCATCACGTAGTCTTAGTGTACAATATAAACGGGGCATATGAAAACATGCTAGGTAACGCTTACTGACTTACTCGTAGAAAATACTCCGGTTGGGTAGGCCATGATGCTCATTTTACAGAAACTAAACCTCAAAGGAAGCATTTACAAATATAAACGTAGCAGGTGCCCCAGTTGAAGCTCAGCTTCTGGAAAGGACAAGCCACCCTAACTTGGGCTTGGCAAAGATAAAGCAAGGCTGTGCGCTCATAGATTCCATAGCAGAAAAAGATCTAGAATCCTTCCTGGAGGTGAACTGATGATGTACTGGAGCGTAATCTGTATCTGACTGTGATGCGCGGGTTCTATCTTCCTCTCCTGCAGACACAGAGTAGCTGGTTCTCCCTTTATGAATCACCTGTAAGCTCCGCCCGCTGAGCCACGCCCCGTCCACCCTCGTAGTAGGCAAAGGAATTCCCGCCTTTTACCAGGATGATGGACAGCTTTCCAAAACGACACCACTGCGTTTACCGCCGATTCAGGTCGTGCGTTGTTGATGCGCAGAAGCACGAGGACATCTCCACAAAGACGCACTAGTAACGATCACATTGCCAAAGGCACACAAGGTTGCTGGTGAGGTTTCCCCCGAGGCCCATCACGTAGTCTTAGTGTACAATATAAACGGGGCATATGAAAACATGCTAGGTAACGCTTACTGACTTACTCGTTGAAAATACTCCGTTGGGTAGGCCATGATGCTCATTTTACAGAAACTAAACCTCAACAGGAAGCACTTACAAATATAAACGTAGCAGGTGCCCCAGTTAAAGCTCAGCTTCTGGAAAGGACAAGCCACCCTAACTCTTGGGCGTGGGAAAGATAAAGCAAGGCTGTGCGCTCATAGATTCCATAGCAGAAAACAATCTAGAATCCTTCCTGGAGGTGAATTGATGATGTACTGGAGCGTAATCTGTATCTGACTGTGACGCGCGGGTTCTATCTTCCTCTCCTGCAGACACAGAGTAGAAGGTTCTCCCTTTATGAATCACCTGTAAGCTCCGCCCGCTGAGCCACGCCCCATCCACCCTCGTAGTAGGCAAGGGAATTCCCGCCTTTTACCAGGATGATGGACAGCTTTCCAAAACGACACCACTGCGTTTACCGCCGATTCAGGTTGTGCGCAGAAGCACTAGGACATCTCCACAAAGACGCACTAGTAACGATCACATTGCCAAAGGCACACAAGGTTGCTGGAGACGTTTCCCCCGAGGCCCATCACGTAGTCTTAGTGTACAATATAAACGGGGCATATGAAAACATGCTAGGTAACGCTTACTGACTTACTCGTAGAAAATACTCCGTTGGGTAGGCCATGATGCTCATTTTACAGAAACTAAACCTCAAAGGAAGCATTTACAAATATAAACGTAGCAGGTGCCCCAGTTGAAGCTCAGCTTCTGGAAAGGACAAGCCACCCTAACTCTTGGGCGTGGGAAAGATAAAGCAAGGCTGTGCGCTCATAGATTCCATAGCAGAAAACAATCTAGAATCCTTCCTGGAGGTGAATTGATGATGTACTGGAGCGTAATCTGTATCTGACTGTGACGCGCGGGTTCTATCTTCCTTTCCTGCAGACACAGAGCAGCTGGTTCTCCCTTTATGAATCACCTGTAAGCTCTGCCCGCTGAGCCACGCCCCGTCCACCCTCGTAGTAGGCAAAGGAATTCCCGCCTTTTACCAGGATGATGGACAGCTTTCCAAAACGACACCACTGCGTTTACCGCCGATTCAGGTCGTGCGTTGTTGGTGCGCAGAAGCACGAGGACATCTCCACAAAGACGCACTAGTAACAATCACATTGCCAAAGGCACACAAGGTTGCTGGTGAGGTTTCCCCCGTGGCCCATCACGTAGTCTTAGTGTACAATATACACAGGGCATATGAAAACATGCTAGGTAACGCTTACTGACTTACTCGTAGAAAATACTCCGGTTGGGTAGGCCATGATGCTCATTTTACAGAAACTAAACCTCAAAGGAAGCATTTACAAATATAAACGTAGCAGGTGCCCCAGTTGAAGCTCAGCTTCTGGAAAGGACAAGCCACCCTAAC